>NW_016936703.1:0-789 GCF_001483705.2 Eufriesea mexicana
ATTGTTATCCTTCCCAGGGCCAAGCTGGAAATATTATAGCGCTGCCGGGCGCAGGGATCCACCAAATGGCAGGCTATAGCACTAAAGTCAAAGCTATCCTCTCCTAAAGAGCCAATCGTGACGTAACTAAACGTAACCTAACTCAACCTAACGCGCCGCGACCACAATTGCTGGCCTCCCAAGAGCTAAGCGGGGCACATTTGTGGAAAGTAGATCGCAGAAAACCATAGAATTGCAGCGTATGTCAGAAAGGTCGAAGCTACACAAACAAAACTCAAACAAACGCAACATAACCAAACATAGCCTAACACAACCTAACCGAACGTAACCTGACTGGACATATCGCGCCAAGGCCACTATTGCTGGCCTTCCCAGAGCCAAGCTGAAAATACTGCTGCTCTGTAGAACGCAGGAACCCTCCTAATAGCAGACTATAGCACTAAAGTCAAAGCTATCTTCTCATATCCGAACCAATCGTAACAAAACTAAGCGTAACCTAACTCAACCTATCGTGACGTGACCGCTATTGTTGGTCTCCCCAGAGCCAAGCGGAACACTTTAATGATGAGTAGGACGCAGAGATCCATATAATCGCACTGTATATCAGAAAAGTCAAAGCTACCCAAACCTAACCGAAACCAAAGGAACCTAACCAAGCGTAGGCTGACTCAATCTAACGTGTCGAGATCACTCTCGCTGGCCTCCCCAGAGCCGAGCAGAGAATATTAGGAATCAGTAGAGCGCCGAAGTCCGCCGAGTAGCAGTGTATAGCACAAAAGTCAAAGCTAT
>NW_016936703.1:9645-10355 GCF_001483705.2 Eufriesea mexicana
CGTATTGCGATCACAAGTTCTGGCCTCCCCAGAGCCAAGAAGAGCACACTAGAGCACATTAGAGTGCAGAAATGCACCGAATGATAGTGTGTAGCACAAAAGTCGAAGAGATCCTAACTTAAGCTGACCTGACCTAACCTAACCTAACCTAGCAGGGCTCAACATATTGTGCCGCGACCACTCCTCCTGGACTCCGCTGAGCCAAGCAGAATGTAGTAGAGCACATTCGACAACAGAAATCTACGGTAGAACAGTGTACAGCACGGAAGTCAAAGCTATCCTAACCAAACTTAGCCTAACCTAACCTAACCATCGCAGCCTAACACAATCTGACGTGCCACGACCAGTATTGCTGGCCTCATCAGAGTAGAGCAGAGTATAATAAAGCAATGTAGAGCGCTGGAATCCACCGAATAGCAGCGTACGGAGCAAAAGACAAAGAGACCTTTACCAGACCTTGCCATCCAAACCTAACGAAACGTAATATATCTTAACCTAGCGTGCCGAGGCCACTATTACTGGTCATCCCAGAGCGAGGCAGAACATATTACTGCGCAGTAGGGCGAAGAAATCCACAGAATAGCAGTGCTCAGCGCCAAAGTCAAGGCTACCGTGTCCTAACCTAATCAAACCTGACACAAACATACATAACATATCTGAACCTAATGCGCTGAGACCACTATTGCTGGCCTCCCCGGGGTCTAGTAGGA
>NW_016936704.1:0-556 GCF_001483705.2 Eufriesea mexicana
GTAAGTAATATATCTCAAAATAACGTGTCGCTACAAGTATTGCTGGGCTCCCCAGGTTCGAGCGTAGTATTGTAGAACACAGTAGAGCGTTGGATTCTACACAATCACAGTTTACAACAAGAAAGTCGAAGCTACCCTAGTCTAACGCAACGTATCCTAAGAAAATCGAACGCACTCTAACACAACCTAACGTGCCGCCGCCACAATTGCTGGCCTCGCGATTGTGGAGCAGTCGCTAGTAGAGCAATGCAGAACGCAGATATAGTTCGAGTAGCAGTGTATAGCGCAAAGGTGAAATATGTCCTGTTCAAACGTGGCCAAACGTAGCGTAACCAAACGTAACCTAGCAAAACGTAACGTGTCGAGGCTACAATTGCTGGTTTCCCAGAGACAAGCAGGGCATATTAGAGCAACGAAGAGCGCAGAAATTCACAGAATAGCAGTGTACAACATAAAGGACGACGCTGTCCAATCCTAACATAACACAATCCTAACATAACCAAACGTAGCACAGCCGAAGGAAGCAAACATCTAACTAACGGGCCGAGACCACTGT
>NW_016936705.1:0-1463 GCF_001483705.2 Eufriesea mexicana
CCAGCAAGATTGGTGGCTGCTCGTTAGGTAGAGTTTATTCACGTTTCGGTATGTTACAGTATGTTTGGTCAGGAGAGGGTAGCATTGACTTTTGCGTTATACACTGCTATTCGGTGGATACCTGCTCTCTACATTGCTATACTATACCCTGCTCGATTCTGTAGTGGTCAGCAATGGTGGTCAAGACACGATAGGTTGAGTCATTTTACGTTCGGTTAGGCATGATTTAGTTCCGTTTTGTTGTAATGGCCTTGACTTTTGTGCTATACACACATATGCGTTGGATCTCTGCGCTCCACTGTGCTCTAGTATATTCTGCTTGGCTCTGGGGATTCCAGCAACAGTGGTCCTGGCGCGATAGCTTGGGTTATGTTACGTTTTGGTAATGTCAGGTTGGATCAGGATTGGTTATGATGGCTTTAACTTCTTTTCTACTCGCTGCTATTCGTTGCATTTCTGCGCTCCACTGTGCTATATTATACTCTGCTCGACCCTGGGGAGGCCAGCAAAATTGGCTGTTGCACGTTAGGTTTAGCAATGCTACGATTGGTTATGTCCTGTTCGTTTGGGTCAGGCTTTCGTTGGTCTGACCTTCCTGATATACACGGCGATTCAAAGAATTTCTGCGTTCTGCCCTCCACTGGCGTGTTCTGCTTGACCGTGGGTAGACCAGCAATAGTGGTTGCGGCACGTTATGTTTAGGTATGTTACGTTCGGTTAGGTTGGGCTAGGCTAAGCTTGGATGGGATAGCTTAAATTTCTGCGCTGTGTACTGATATTCGGAGGCCTTCTGCACTCTGCTGTGCTCCAGTACGTCCTGCCTGGTGCGGGGAATGACAGGAATAGTTGTCTAGGCACGTTAGTTTGAGCTAGGCTTCGTTTGGTTGGGTTATGTTGTTTGGGTTGGGTTTGGATAGCTTCGACTATCGCCGGTATACACTGCTATTCGTTGGACTTCAACGCTCTACTGTGCTCAACTGCATTCTGCACGACCCTGTGGTGGCCGGCAATCGTGGTCTCGGCAACTTAGGTTGAGATAAGTTACGTATAGTTATGTTACGTTTGGTTAGGATAGGACACGATAGCTTTGACTTTCGTGCTATACACCGCCATTATGAATATAACTGCGCAGTACATTGCTGTAATATCCTCTGCTGGGCTCTGTGGAGGCCAGAAATAGTAGTTTCGGCACCTTATGTTGAGTTAGCCCACGATCGGTTATGTTAGGTTAAGGCAGGTTAGGTTATGGTATCTTCAACTCTAGTGTTATACACAGCAATGCGGTGGATTACTGGGCACTACTGTGCACCAGTACATTCTGCTTGGCGCTGTGGAGCCTAGCAATAGTGGCCTCGGCACGCTCGGTTATGTTATGCTACGTTCCTTTATATTAAGTTTCAGTAGGTTTTGACAGGATACATTTGACTTCTGTGCTATAGACTGCCATCCGGTGGATTTCATCG
>NW_016936706.1:0-287 GCF_001483705.2 Eufriesea mexicana
GCTACAACAGATTATAGATTTTGAATAGACCAATTCTCTGGCAAGAAGATGGCTGTACTTGCCGTTGGATGGAAGGCGTTAGGCGATCTATTCACCAAGCTATGGCAGGTTATAGATTTTGAGCGGACCAGTTTTCTGGCAAGTAGATGGCTTTACTTGCCATTGGATTGAAGGCGTTATGCGATCTATTCACCAAGATATAACAGATTATAAATATTGAATAGACCTATTCCCAGGCAAGTAGATGGCAGTACTTGCCATTGTATTGAATGCGTTAGGCGATCTAA
>NW_016936706.1:305-1306 GCF_001483705.2 Eufriesea mexicana
TAGATTTTGAATAGACCTATTCTCTGGCAAGTAGATGGCTCTGCGTGCCATTGGATTGAAGGCGTTAGGCAATCTATTCACCAAGCTATAACAGGTTATAGATTTTGGATGGCCCAATTTTCTGACAAGTAGATGGCTGTACTTGCCATTGGATTGAAGGCGTTATGCGATCTATTAACCAGGATATAACAGATTATAGATTTTGAATAGTCCTATTCTCGGGTAAGTAGATGGCTGTACTTGCCATGGCATTGAAGGCGTTAGACGATCTAGTCACCAAGCTATAACAGGTTATAGGTTCTGAACAGACCTATTCTCTGGCAACTAGGTGGCTGTACTTGCCATTGGCTTGAAGGAGTTAGGCGAAATGTTCACCAAGCTATAACAGATTGTAGATTTTCAAAATACCTATTGTCTGGCAAGTGGATGGCTGTACTTGCCATTGGATTGAAGGCGTTGGGCGACCTATTCACCAAGGTATAACAGGTTATAGATTATGAATAGACTTATTCTCTGGCAAGTAGACGGCTGTACTTGCCATTGGATTGAAGGCGCTATGCGACCTGCTTTCCAAGCTAATACAGATTATAGAGTTTGAATAGACCTATTTTCTGGCAAATAGACGCCTGTACTTGCCATTGAATTGAAGGCGTTAGGCGATCTATTCACCAAGCCATAACGGATTATAGATTTTGAATAGACCTATTTTCTGGCAAATAGATGTTTGTACTTGCCATTGAATTAAAGGCGTTAGGCGATCTATTCACCAAGCTATAACGGATTATAGATTTTGAATAGACCTATTCTCTGGCAAGTAGATAGCTGTTCTTACCATTCGATTGAGGGCGTTAGACGATCTATTCACCAAGCTGTAGAAGGTTTCAGATTTTGAATAGACGTATTCTCTGGCAAGTAGATGGAATGGATTGAAGGCGTTCGGCGATCTATTCACCATGCTATAACAGGTCATAGATTTCGAATAGACCAAATTTCTGGCAAGT
>NW_016936707.1:0-1425 GCF_001483705.2 Eufriesea mexicana
AGTGCGGGTTAGGCATGAATAGCTTCGACTTTCGCGTTATTAACTGTTATACGGTGGATTTCTTCCCTCTGAAGTGTTCTACTATTCTCCGCACGAATCTGCGGAAGCCAGCAGTAATGGCCGCGGCACGTTATTTTGAGTTGTGTTACATTCGCCTATGTTACGGTTTATTAGGTTAGGAAATGATGGATTTAACTTTTGCTGTATACACTGCTTTTCGGTGGATCTCTGCGCCCTAAAGTGCTCTAATGCTTTCAGCCTGTCTCCGGGAAGGCCATTAATCGTGGTCTCGGCACTTTAGGTAGAGTCAGGCTACGATCGGTTATGCTGGGTTATGGTGACTTTGGACAGGATAGCTTTAACTTTTCTGTTGTACACTGCTATTCGGTGGACATCTGCGTTCTACTGTGCTGTAGTACGTCCTGCTTGGCTCTGGGACGGGCACCAATAGACAGTAGCGGTCTCTGCATGTAGGGTTGAATTAGGCCATGTTTGATTATGTTCCGCTGGTTTGAGTTAGGTTTGGTGGCTTTTACTTCTCTGTTATGCACTGCTATTCTATGGATTTCTGCTTTCTACCCACCACTAACGTGCTTCGCCTGGCTCCGGAGCCGTAAACGATAGTGGTCGCGGCGGGTTAGGTTGAGTTATGTTACGTTTGTTTATGTTACGTTTGCATAGGTTAGGAGAGGATAGCTTTGACTCTAGTGCTATGGTCTACTATTAGGTGGATTTCTGCACCCCACAGTGCTTTAATATTATAAGCTTGACTCTGGGACGGCCAGCAATAGAGGCCTTTGCAGGTTATGTTGAGTCGGGTTTCGTTCAGTTAGATTCGGTTAGGATAAGTTTTGCCAGGATAGCCGCAACTTCTGTGCTGAACACTGCTATCCGGCGGATTTCAGCCCTGTACTGTACCCTAGCATGTCCTGCTTGGCTCTCGGGGGGAGGGGGGCAGCACAGGCGGTCTCGGCACGTTAGGTTAAGCTATGCTATATTTGCCTGTGTTCTGTTGGCTTGGGTTAGGGTTGTGTCGCTCTGACATTTCAGACATGCACTGCTATCCTTCGCATTCCTGCGTTCTACTCTCCACTTATTTGTTCAGCTTGACTCTGTGGTGGCCAGTAATAGTGGTAGCGGTACGTTGGTAGGAGTATGGTTGCATATGGTTGTGTTACGGTTGGTTATCCTCGGAGGGGATAGCTTTGACTTTTGAGATGTAGTCTGATATTAGGTGCATTTATGCGCCCTACAGTGATCTAATTTCTTGAGCTTGGCTCTGGGAAGGCCAGCAATTGTGATCTCTGCACGTTATGTTGAGACAGGATACTGACGGTCAGGTTGGGTTAGTCAATGTTTGGTAGGGTTAGCTTTAACTTTTGTGGTGTATGCTGCTATTCGGCGGAACTCTGCGCCCTACAGTGC
>NW_016936708.1:0-532 GCF_001483705.2 Eufriesea mexicana
CTATGACCTACTGCTCTCTTCTGCAACCTGCTCAGCCATGGGGAGGCCAACAATAGTGTTCGCAGCACGTGACGTTGAGCTTGGCTACACTTGTTTATGCTATGTCAAATTGGTTTCGGTTTGGATATCTTTGACCCTTCTGCTGTACACTGCGATTCCATGGATTTCTGCGATCTACTCTAGTCTAACATGTTCTCTTCGTCTGTGGGGAGGCCAGCACAGTTGGTAGCTGCACGTTAAGCTGAGATATGTTGCGTTTGGTTATGTTACGATTGGCTAGGTTAGGATAGGCTTGCATTTACTTCTGTGCCATAAACTGAAACACAGCGCATTTCCGCGCCCTGCTGTGCTCTAATGTGCTCTGCTTGGCCCTGGGAATGCCAGCATTAGTGGTAACAGGTTAGTGTGAGGTACGCTATGTTCGGATGGATCGCGCTAGCTTGGTTTAGGTCAGCATAGGTTCCGCTTCCATGGCATAGTCTGCCATTCGGTGGGCTTCTGCGTTCTTCTGTGATCTATTCGATCCTGCTCG
>NW_016936709.1:0-363 GCF_001483705.2 Eufriesea mexicana
ATAGGGTGGCAGTGTATAGCACGAAGGTCAAATGCATCCTAACCTAACCCAAACAATCTTAACGTGACTAAACGGTACCTGACACAGCCTCACGCGCCGCGTTCTCAATTTCTGGAATTCCCAGCGCCAAGCAGAGAATATTTGAGCCCAGTAGAGCGCAGAAATCCAACGAATGGCAGTGTACAGCACAAAAGTCAAACCTATCCTAGCCAGACCCAACTAAACCAAACCGAACCAAACGTAATCTAACCCAACCAATCGTGCGGTGACCAGTGTTGCTGGACTACACAGAGCAAAGCAGAACATATTGGAGTAGAGTAGAGCGTCGAATCAGATATGCCGCAGAGTGTAACAGAAAGGTGA
>NW_016936710.1:0-275 GCF_001483705.2 Eufriesea mexicana
ATATCGTGGTGAGCTAACTTTCTTGCGTAAATAAGAAGGGAAAATTCCATTACTTTTCTATAGGCACTGCTGTGCTGCAGAATTTGGCTGGAAAATCAGGTTTTAATAACATTTTCTTCTAATACCTTGGTGAGCTAGTTTCCTTGCATAGATAAGCAAGGAAGATCCTATTGGCGTCCTATAGGCATCGCAATGCTATAGAATCTTGCTGAAACATTAAATTTTACTGACATTTTCGACTAATATCGTGGTGAGCAAACTTTCTTGCATACATT
>NW_016936711.1:0-665 GCF_001483705.2 Eufriesea mexicana
CTAATATCATGGCGAGCAATCATTCCTTCATTAATAAGGAGGAAGGATACAATTGGCGTGCTATAGGCACTGCAATGCAACAGAATCTTGCTGGAAAATACAATTTTGTTGACATTTTCAACTAATATCGTGGTGAGCTATCTTTATTGCATAAATAAGGAGGGTAGATTCAACTGGCGGGCTATAGCCATTGCATTGCTAGAGCATCAAACTGGAAAATCCAATTTTATTGACCTTTCCGAATAATATTGTGGTGAGCTATCTTTCTCGCATTAATAATGAGGAAAGATTCAATTGGCGTGCTATAGCCAATGCATTGCTATAGTATCAAGCTTGAAAATTCAATTGTATTTACCTTTCCGAATAATATTGTGGTGAGCTAACTTTCTTGCCTAAATAAGGTGGAAAGATGCTATTGGAGTGCTATAGCCATTGCGTTGATATAGAATGTGATTTGAAAATCCAAATTTATTGACATTTTCGACTAACATCGTGGTGAGATATCTTTCTTGCATATATAAGGAGGACAGATTCAATTCACGAGCTATAGCCGTCGCGATGCTATAGAATCTGGCTGGAAAGTACAACTTTAGAGACATTTCCGTCTAATATCGTGGTGAGTTAACTTTCTTGCATAAATAAGGAGGAAATATACTGTTGGCGTG
>NW_016936712.1:0-694 GCF_001483705.2 Eufriesea mexicana
GCAATTGGGATATCGGCGCGTTACGTTTAGTCAGTGCACGTTTAGTTACGCTAGGTTGGGTCATGTTAAGTTAGGATATCCTCGACTTTCGAGCTTTACGCTGCAATACGGCGGATTTCTGCGCTCTACTGTGCTCTAGTACATTCTGGTTGACTCTACGGAGGTCAGGAATTGTGGTCTCGTCATGTTAGGGTGGGTTATATTGCGTTCGGTTAGGTTAGGCCAGGATATCTTTGACTTTTGCGTTACAAACTGTTCTTCGTTGCATTTCTGCGCTCTGCTGTGATCTAATATGTTATACTTTGCTCTGGGGAGAACAGAAACTGTGACCGCGGAGCGTTAGAACGGGTTATGTCACATTTGTGTTGGTCAGATTTGTCTTGGGTTAGGATGGATTACCTTTGACTTTAGTGCTATGCACAGAAATGTTGTCGGCTTCTGCGCTCCCCTGTGCTCTAGCATGTTCTGCGTAACTCTGCAGAGGGCTGTAATATTGGTTACGCCAAGTTAGGATGGGATACGCCACGTTTGGTTAAGTTCGGTTACCCATGGTTTGGTTTGCATAGCTTCATCTATTCCGCTATACACTGCGATTCTAGGGATTTCTGTACTCCATTCTTCTCTAATATGCTGTGCATTGCCCACGTTAGGCCAGCAATTGTGCTCGCAGCACGTTGGGCTGAGTTAGATTATG
>NW_016936713.1:0-992 GCF_001483705.2 Eufriesea mexicana
CCAAACGTAACATAGCTCAACCTAACGTGCCGATACCGCTTTGCTGCCATTCCATTAGACAAGCAGGGGCATACTAGAGCACAGTAGAGTGCCGAAATCCTGCGAATATCGGTGTTCAGCGCAAAAGCTGAAGCTATCCTGACCAAACTTAGCCTGACCCGACATAACCGAACGTAACCAGTCTCAACGTAACGTGCCGAGACCACTATTACACTTCCCAGAGCTAAGCAGCACACATTAGTGAAGAGTGGAACGCAGAAATCCATAGAATCGCAGTGTATATCAGAGATGTCAAAGGTACACAAATCTAACGCAAACCAACAGAATATACCCGAAAGCAACCTGACTCAATATAACGTGCCGCGACCACAATTGCTTACCTCTCCAGAGTCAAGCAGAAAATATTAATGGATAGTAGAGCGCAGGAATCCATACAATCCAAGTGTATATCAGAAAAGTCAAAGCTACTCGAGCCTAACCCAAACCACCTGAAAGTAACCAAACCTAGCATATTCAAGCCTAACGTGCCGAGACCGCTATTGCTGCCCCACCCAGATCCAAGCAGGACAAACTGAAGCACATCAGAGCGCAGGAATCCACCGAAAAGCAGTATGCAGCTCAAAGGTTAAGGCCATCCTGATCAAACTTAGCCAGACCCAGCCTTACCGTACTTAACCTGACTCATCATAACGTGCCGAGACCATAGTTCCTGGCCTTGCCAGAGCCAAGCTTATAATATTAGTGCACAGTGGGGCGCGGAAGTCCATATAATATCAGACAATATCACTAAAGTCCTTGCTATCCTCTCCATACCTAAAGAACCGAAACATAGCTAAACGTAACCTAACTGAACTTAACGTGCCGCGACGACTATTTCTGGCCTCCCCAGGGTCCAGCGGATCACGCTGGTTGCGAGTAGAGGACAGAAGTCCATATAATCGCTGCGTATATAAGAAAAGTCAAAGCTAGCCAAGCCTAATCCAAACCAACAG
>NW_016936714.1:0-6692 GCF_001483705.2 Eufriesea mexicana
CAGCTCCTGGCCTCCATAGAGCCAAGCTTAATGCAGTAGAGCGAAGGGGATCGCAGAAACTAAGGGAACAGCAGTGTAAAGTAAAAAAGTCAAAGCAGCATATCCTAACCTAGCCGTACGTGCCACACCCAAACGTAGCCTAGCTCAACCTATCATGCAGAGACCACTACTGCAGGCCTCCACAGATACAGGCAGAATATACTAGAGCACAGTAGATCGTAGGAATCCGCCGAAAGACAGCGTATAGCACGAAAGTCAGTGCTATCCTGACTAAACGTGGCCTCTCCTGACAAAACAAAACGTAACATAGCAGAACGTTACATACCAAGGCCACCATTGCTCGCCTCCCCAGAGTCGAGCAGAGTATAGCAGAGCAATGTGGAGCGCAGCAATCCACAGAATGGCAGCGTATGTCACAAAGGTCGATGGTGTCGCGACCAAACCTGGCCTAACCTACCCTAACCAAACTTAGCTCAGCACAAGGCAATGTACCGCAAACGCTACTCATGGCATTCGTATAGCCAAGCAGAGCGTATTAGTGCACGTTAGAGCGGACAAGTCCACCGAGCAGTAGTGTATAGCACAAAAGTCGAAGCATTCCATACTAACTTAGCCAATCGTAACATGCACAAGTGGAGCATAACCAAACCTAACACTACGTGACCGCTATTGATGGCCACCCAAGAGCCGAGCAGCAGGTATTAGAGCGCAGTAGGGTGCAGAAATCCTTCGAACAGCATTGGATGGCACCAAAGTCTAAGTTATTCTGTGCTAACCTAGCCAAACTCGTCAAACGTAGCCTAATCAATCCTAAGGCGCCGAGTCCACTGTTACTGGCCTTCACAGAGCCAAGCAGGAAATATTAGAGCGCAGCAAATCATAGAAATCGGTGTACAGCTGTGCATAGCACAGACGTCTACACTATCCACTCCAACCTCATCAAACGTAACATATCCAAACGTGGCGTAAGCCAAACTAACGTGCCGAGACAACTACAGCTGGCCCTCCCATGGCCAAGCAGAATGTACTAGAGCTCAGAATAGCGCAGAAATCCACCGCATTGCAGTGCATAGCGCAAAGGTCATACATATCCTGACAAAACCCGAGCACAGCTTACATACCCAAACGTAGTGTATCTAAATATAACGTGACGAGACCAATATTGTTGGCACACCCAGAGTCAGGAATCACATACTGGAGCCCATTAGAGCGCAGAAATCCACCTAATAGCAGTGAGCAGCACACAAGTCAAAGTAGCATGTCCTAACCTATCCAAACGTAACATACCCAAACGTAACCTAATTCAACCTAGCATGACTGGACAACTATTGCTGACCGCCACAACGACAAGTAGAGCATACTAGAGCGTAGTAGTTCGCAGAATTCCTCCGCACTTCAGTGTATAGCACAAGAGTCGAAGATATCCTAGCATAACCCGACCTATCCTAACCTAACCAAACGCAGTGTAACTCAACAGAGCGTGCCGAGACCACAGCTGCCGGACTCCACAGATCTAAGCAGAATACAGTAGAGTGCAGTAGATCACAGAATCCCGCCGGATAATAGTGTATAGCACGAAAGTCGAAGCCACCCTGACCAAACATAATCTAACATAGCCTAATGAAACGTATCCTAAATCAAACTAACGTTCCGAGACCGATATTGCTGGCATTCCCAGGGCTGAACCTAAGAGAGTAGAGCACAGTACAGCGCGGGAATACTCCGAATAGCAATGTTTCGCACGACAGTCTATGTTAAGCTTGCCGAGCTTAAGCAAACCTAACTCAACCAAACGTAAACTAACACAACCTATCCTGCCACTGCCACAATTGCTGGCCCCCCAGCATAGCAATGTACAGCACAAGAGTCAACGTAGCCTGTCTTAACCTAGCCGAACGTTGTATACCCGATCGTAGTCTGACTCAACGTGACATTACGAGACCACTATTGCTGGCCTCGACAGGGCCAAGCGGAATATACTAGAGCAAAGCATAGCACGGAAATCCACCGCATTGCAGTGCATAGCACAAAAGTCATACACACCATGACATAGCCTGACCTTACCTTACCAATGCAGACGTAGCATAACTCAACATGACGTGCCGCGACCACCGCTCCTGGCATCGCCAGAGACAATCAGAATGTAGTAGAGCACAGTATACCACAGAAACACCCGGAATATCTGTGTAAATCACAAAAGTCAAGGTAGCCTTTCCTAACCTAGCCAAAGGTAGCATATCCAAACGTAACCTTACTCAATCTAACTTGACTAGACAACTATTGCTGACCGCCACAGATACAGGTAGAGTATACTAGAGGTTAGTAGTTCGCAGAAATCCCCCGCGTTGCAGTGAATAGCACAAAAATCATATCCATCCAGACCTAGCCCAAGCCAACATAACCTAACCAAACGTAGCCTACCTCAACATAAAGTGACGCGGCCTATATTGGTGGCTAAGCCTAATAAAGTAGAGCACAGTACAGCACAGATACACTCCGAATATCAGCGCATAGAACGAAAGTCTAAGTTAACCTGACCGAGATTAACCTAACCTAACCAAACCAAACGTAACGTAACACAAGCTAACGTGCCGAGACTACAATTGCTGGCCTCCACAGACCCGAGCAGAAGATATTAGAACACACTAGATCGCAGAAATCCGTGGATAGTATCGTATAGCACAAAAGTCTGAACTATCCTATCCTATCCCTCCACACTTAAAATGACCGAAGGTAGCATAGGTCAACCTATCGTGCCGAGACCACTATTTCTGGCCTCCCCAGCGCCAAGCAGAATATACTACAGCACAGCAGAACGCCGGAATCCACCGCATTGCAATGTATAGCAGAAAAACCGTAGACATCGTAATCCAACTATCCCAACCTTACCTAACAGAACGTAACCTAATGCAACCTAACGTGCCGAGACCATTATTATTGGCCACCGCAGGTAAAAGCAGAAATTACTAGAGCATAGTAGTGACCAGGAATCCACCGCATTGCAGTGATTAGCACAAAAGACTTAGATACACTAACCTAACCTGACCTAATCTTACCTACGCGAACGTAACATTGCCCAACATAGCGTGCCGCGACCACAGCTTCTGGCCTACCCAGAGCAAAGCAGAATGCAGTAGAGCACTGCAGATCACTGAAGTCCACCGAAAAGCAGTGTAAAGCACGAAAGTCAAAGTAGCCTATCCTAACCTAGCCATACGTGACATACCCAAAAGTAGCCTTGCTCAACCTAACACGACGCGACCGCTACTGCTGGCCTCCACAGAGACAAGCAGAACGCAGTAGAGCACCGTAGATCCCAGAAATACACCGCATAGTAGAGTAGAGCACGAAATTTGAAGCTAAACTAACCAAACGTGTCCTTACCTAACCTAACCAATCGTAACATAACACAACCTATCGGGCTGTGCCCGCTATTGCCAGCCTCAGCAGAATAGTAGAGGAATGTAGTGAGCAGAAATCCAGCTAATTGCAGTTTACGTTACAAAGGTTGAGGATACCTTAACACAACCTGGCCTAACCTAACCTATCTAAACGTAGCATAACTGAACATAACGTGTCGCGAACACTGCTGCTGGCATCCCCAAAGCCAAGCAGAAATTATTGGAACACGGTAGAGAGCAGGAATCGACGGAGAGCCGTGTATAGCGCAAAAGTCCGAGCTAACGTATCCTAACCTCACTGAACGTAACATGGCCGAATGCAGCGTAACTCAAACTAACTTGCCGAGACCACTATTAATGACTTCCCTAGTGCCAGGCAGAACATACTGGAGCACAGTAGATCGCAGAAATACACCGAAAAGCAGTGAATGGCACAAAAGTCTAAGCTATTTTCTCCAAACGTAACCAATCTTGTCATATGCAAATGCAGCCTAACTAAACCTAGCGCGCCGAGACCACTATTGCTGGCCTCGGCAGAGCCAAGCAGAACATACGGAAGCACAGCAGGGCGCAGAAGTACACCGCATTGCTGTGTAAATACCGCATTGCTGTGTAAAGGAGGAAATAAGGCATATCCTGCCATACCCTGACCTTACCTAACCCAACCTAAGATAGAGTAACTCAACATGGCGTGCCACGGCCGCTGCTGCCGGCCACCCCAGAGCGAAGCAGAATATGCTAGGGCATAGCAGAGCGCGGAAATCAGCCTCATTGCGGTGCATAGCACAAAAGTCAAACATATCCTGTCATAACTTGTCATCTCCTTACCAATCTAAACGTAGTGTCTCTAAACACACCGTGACGAGGCCAATATTGCTGGCATTCCCAGAGACGCGCAGAGCTCATTGCAGCAAATCATAGGGCAGAAGCCCACGGTATAGGAGTGAATAGCGCAGAAGTCAAGGGTATCCTAACTTAACCCAAACTAACCTATCCCTACGGAACGTAGCGTAACGCAATAGAGCTTGCCATGGCCACTGCTGCCGGACACCCCAGAGCCAAGCAGAGTACAGCATAGCACAGTAGATCACAGGAACCCACCGCATAATGGTGGCTAGCCGGAAATTAGAAGCCATTCTGACGAAACGTATCCTATCATAATCCAGTTAAACCTAGCCTAACTAGGCACAACGTGCCGCGATCAACATTGCTCGAATTCCCATGGCTTAGCATAATACAGTAGAGCAAAGTGCAGCGTAGAAATACTCCGAAGAGCAGCGAATAGCACGAAAGTCTGAGCTACCATGACCGACCTAAACACAACCTATCCAAACCAACCGTACCGAAGGACAACCAAACGTGCCGGGACCATTATTGTTATCCTCGCCAGAGCCAAGCACGAAATGCTGGAGCACAGTAGAGCGTAGATATCCGCGGATAGATGTGTATAGCACGAGAGTCTAAAATATCCTATCCGAGCCTCATTAAACGAAACTCATTCAAACGTAACCTAACTCAACCTAACATGACGGGAACATTATGCTGGCACCCGCAGACACAAGCATAAAGTTCTAGTGCACTGTAGTGCGCACAAGTTAACCGCATTCCAGCGAATAGCCCAAAAGACGTAGAAACCCTAACGTAATCTTCCCGAGCCCAACCTAACAGAACGTAGCATAGCTCAAAATAGCGCGACGCGACCACTGCTCCTGGCCTCCCCAGAGCCAAGCAGAATGTTGTAGAGCACAGCAGATCACAGAAATACACCGAATAACAGTGTACAGCTCCAAAGTAGAAGCTATGTTAACCTAGCGTAGCCTAACCTAACCTAACCAGATGTAACGTAACGCAAACTAACTTCCCGCGGGGACTATTGCCCGCCTCCCCACAGTCGAGCAGAGTATAGTAGAGCAATATAGAGTGCAGAAATACCCCGTATAGTAGTGTACAGCACAAAAGTCGAAGATACCATAACCTAACCTAACTTAACCTGAATATAAAAGAACGTAGCGTAGCTGAACGTAACTTGCCGAGACCACTATTACTGGCCTCCACAGTGCCAAGCAGAATGCAGTAGAGCACAGTAGATCACGGAAACCCGAGGACTGGCTGTGTAATGCGCAAAAGACAAGGTAGCCTATCCTAACCTAGCCAAACGTAGCACACCCAAAAGTAACCTAACTTAACCTAATATGACGCGGCAGCCATCGCTGACCCCCACCGAGGCAAGTAGGTTGTACGAGAGACCAGTAGTTCGGAGAAATCCTCCGCAATGCAGTAAATAGCACAAAAGTCGGAGACACCATAACATAGCCTGACCTGAGCGAACCTGACCAATCGCACCGTACCTCAGCAGAGAGCGCGGTGACCACTGCTGCCGGACTGCAAAGAGCCAAGCAGAATACAGTAGAGCACATTAGATCACAGGAACCCGCCGAGTAATAGTGTACAGCACGAAAGCCGAAGCCATCCTGACCAAGCATAGCACAACATGAACTAATCAAACGTAGCCAAAACCAACATAACGTGCCGCAACAACAGATGGCCTCACCAGGGCCGAGCACAGAAGAGGAGAGCACATTCGAGTACAGAAATCCTCCGAATAGCAGCGTATAGCACGAAAGACAAAATTAACCTCTCAGAGCATGACATAACATAACCTAACCGAACGTAACGTAATTCAACATAAAGTGCCGAGACCACTATTGCTGGTCTCGCGAGAGTGAAGCAAAATGTACTAGAGCAGAGTGGAGCGCAAGATCCAGCGCATTGCAGTGCACAGTGCAAGAGCCGCATTTATCCCAGCAGAACCTGTCCTAACCTAACCTAACCAAACTTATCATAACTCAACATAACGTACCGCGACCACTGCTCCTGCCTTCCCCATCGCCTGGCAAAATATAATAGAGCACGGTAGAGCACGGAAATCCAGCGAATATTAGTGTACAGCACGAAAGTCAAAGCTACCGTAAACAAGCTTAACCCAACGTACCTTAGCCAAACGTGACCTAACCCAACATAATGTGCCGCGGCCGCTATTGCTCGCCTCCCCACGGTAGAGCAGAGTATAATAGCGCAATGTGGAGCGCAAAAATGCTCCGAATAGTAATGTATAGCACAAAGGTCGAGGATACCCTAACCTAACCTGGCATAAGCTAACCTATCCAAGCGTAGCATAACTAAATATAACGTGCCGCGGCCGCTATTAATGGCCTTTGTATATCCAAACAGAACACGTGAGAGGACATTAGAGCGCAGAAATCTTCCTAGTAGCAGTGTATAGCACAAAGG
>NW_016936715.1:0-702 GCF_001483705.2 Eufriesea mexicana
TGGATGGATGTATTTATGGATGGATTTATGTATGTATGGATGGATATATGGATGGATGTATGTTTGGCTGTATAGATGTATGGGTGCGTGGATGTATGGACGAATGGCTGTGTGGGTGGGTGAATGGATGTGTGGATGGAAGGAAGTGTGGATGGATGGATGGTTTGATGAAGGGATACATGGATGGATGGATGGTTGTATGGATGTTCGGATGGATGTATGGATGTGTGTATGAATGTGTGCGTGGATGTAGTTAATGATGTATGTATGGATTTGTGTATAGATGTATAGATCGGGGGATGTATGGAGGGCTGTATGTATGGATGGATGGATGTGTGAAAGGATGTATGTATGGATTGATGGATTTATGGATGGGTGGTTTTATGGATGTATGGATGTATGAATGTATGGATGTATGGCTGGACGGATATACGGATGAATCGATGTATGGATGTGTGGATGTAATGATGTATGTATGGATGTACGAATGTAAGTATGTATGTATGGATGGATGTATGGATGGATGTATGTATACATGTTTGTATGGATGTAAGTATGTATGTATGGATGGATGAATGGAAGGATGGATTTACGGATGTATCGGTGTATGGATGGATGGATGTGTGGATAGATGTATGAGTGGATGGCAGGATATATGGATGGACGTATGTATTGATATACAGATGTATGAATGCATTAATG
>NW_016936716.1:0-2496 GCF_001483705.2 Eufriesea mexicana
CATTTTCAGTTAATATTGCGGTGACCTATCTTTCCTGCATAAATAAGGAGGAAAGTTTCTGTTGGCGTGCTCCAGGCATTGCAACGCTTTTGAATCTTGGAGGAAAATTCTATTTTATTGACATTTACGACTAATATCGTGGTGAGCTACCTTTCTTGCTTAAATGGGGCAGAGTGATTCAATTGGCGTGCTATATCCTTCGCAATGCTATAGAATGTGGCCGGAAAAGTTCAATTCTATTGACATTTTCTACTAATATCGCGGTGAGCTAGCTTTCTCGAATAAATCGGGAGAAAAGATTCTGCTGGCGTGCTATAGGCATTGCAATGCTACAGAATCTTGCTGGAAAATACAATTTTACTGACATTTTCGACTAATATCGTGGTGAGCAAACTTCCTTGCATAGGTAAGGAGGAAAGATCCTTAGGCGTGCTATAGCCATCGCAATGCTGTGGAATCTGCCAGGAAAGTTCAATTTTATTGACATTTTTGATTAATATCATGGTGAGCTACCTTTCTTGCTTAAATAAGGAGGAAAGGTTCTATTGGCGTGCTATAGCCATTGCAATGACTTTTATAGAGTCTTCCTGAAAAATTCAATTTTATTGACATTTAAGTCTAATATCGTGGTGTGCTAACTTTATTGCATAAATAAGGAGGAAAGAATCAATTGGCGTGCTATAACCGACGCAATGATATAGAATCTGGCTGGAAAGTTCAATTTTGGTGACATTTTCGACTAATATCGTGGGGATCTAACTTTCTTTCACAAATAATGAGGAAGTATTCAACCTTCGTGCTATAGAATCTGGCTGGAAAGTTCAATATTATTGACATTTTCGACTAATATCGTGGTGAGCTAAATTTCTTGCATAAATAAGGAGGAAAGATTCCATAGGCGTGTTATAGGCATTGCAATGCCATAGAGTCTTCCTGGAAAAAGCAATTTTAATGACATTTCCGATTATTATCATGGTGAGCAACCTCTCTTGCATAAATAAGGTGGAGTGAGACAGTTGGCGCGCTATAGCCATTGCAATGCTATGGAATCTGGCTGCAAAGTTCAATTTTATTGACACCTTCGACTAATATCATGGTGAGTTAACTTTCTTGCATAAACGAGGAGGAAAGATTCTGTTGGCGTGCTATATCCTTTGCAATGCTATAGAATCTGGCCGGAAAGTTCAGTTTTATTGACATTTTCGAATAATACCGCGTTTAGCTAATTTCCTTTCATAGGTATGGAGGAAAGATCCTTTTGGCATGCTATATCCATTGCAATGCTGTAGAATCTGGCTGGAAATCATAATTTTATTGACATTTTCGACTAACGTCTTGTTGAGCTTACTTTCTTGCATAAATAATGTTGAAAGATACTATTGCCGTGGTATTGCCATTGCAATGCTATAGAATCTGGATGGGAAAGGCTATATTATTGACATTATCGACTAATATCGCTGCGAGCTAACTTTCTTACATAAGTAAGGATGTAAGATTCTGTTGGAGTGCTAGAGGAATAGCAGTGCTTTGGAATCTTCCTGGAAAATTCAATTTTATTGACATTTTCGACAAATATCGTGGTGAGCTTTCTTTCGTGCATAAATAAGGAGGAAAGATTCTATTGGCGTGCTATAGCCATTGCAATGCTCCGGAATCTGGCTGGAAAATTCAACTTTACTGACATTTTCGACTAATATTGTTGTGAGCTAACTTTCTCACATAAATAAGGAGGAGAGATTCTATTCGCGTGCTATAGGCATTCCAGTGCTATAGAATCTGGCAGGAAAATAAAATGTTATTGACATTTTCGACTAATATCGTGGTGAGCTACCTTTCTTGCATAAATAAGGAGGAAAGATCCTATTCGCGTGCTATAGCCACTGCAATGCTATAGAATCTGGCTGGATAACATAATTTTATTGACATTTTCGACTAACATCTTGGTGAGGTTACTTTCTTGCATAAATAAGGTTGAAAGAAACTTTTGGCGTGGTATTGCCATTGCAATGCTATAGAATCTGGATGGGAAAGTCTATATTATTGACATTATCGACTGATATCGCTGTGAGCTAACTTTCTTACATAAGTAAGGAGGTAAGATTCTGTTGGAGTGCTAGAGGAATTGCAGTGCTTTATAATCTCCCTGGAAAATTCAATTTTATTGACATTTTCTACTAATATCGTGGTGAGCTAACTTTCTTGCATAAGCAAGGTGGAAATATCTTTTTGGAATGCTATAGCCTTGCACTGCTGCAGAATCTGCCTGGTATGTTCAATTTTATAGACATTTTTGGCTAATAACATGGTGAGCTAACTCTTTTTCATAAATAAGGAGGAAAGTTTCTTTTGGCGTGCTATAGCCATTGCAATGACTTGGAAACTGCATGGAAAATACAATTTTACTGACATTTTCGACTGATATCGTGGTGAGCCAACATTCTTGCATAAATAAGGATGAGAGATTCAATTGGCGTGCTATAACCATTGCAATGCTAT
>NW_016936717.1:0-489 GCF_001483705.2 Eufriesea mexicana
AGGTTCGAATAGGTAAGGTTAGGTTAGGTAGGTTACGTTACGTTTTGTGAGGTTAGGTTAGGTGAGGTTACGTTGGGATCGGTTGGGTTAGGTTAAGTGAGGTCATGTTACGCCCGGTAATGCCAGGTCAAGTTTGGTTAGGTGAGGTTAGATCAGGTTAGGTTTGGTTAGGTTCGGTCTTTCCATGTCACGTCAGTTTCTGTTAGGTTAGGTTAGGGTCGGTTAGGCTCGGATGGGTTGGATTAGGTCGGGTTAGGTAGGTTTCGGTTACGATAGGTCGGGCTATGTTATGTCGGGTTAGGTTAGGTTATGTTAGGTTAGGTTGGGTTGGGTTGGGTCAGGTTAGGTTAGATTAGGTGAAGTTAGGTGAAGTTAGGTGAGGTTAGGTTAGGTTAGGTTTGGTTGTGTCCGGTCAGGTTCGGTTTCGTTAGGGTAGGTTGGGTTAGGTCGGGGTTCGGTTAGATTGGGTTAGGTTGTGTTAGGTTAGGT
>NW_016936718.1:0-521 GCF_001483705.2 Eufriesea mexicana
TTCTGCTCCACTTTGGGTAGGAGGGGAATAGTGGTCGTCGCACGTTACGTTGAGTTAGCTTATCCTCGGGCAGGCTAGATTAGTTTAGGTTTGACTAGTGTTGCTTTGACTTTCGTGCTATAGACTGCTATTCGGTGGATTCCTGTAATCTACAATGCACTGTTATATTCTGCTTTGCTTCGGGGATGCCAGCGGCAGTGGTTGCGGCACCCTATGTACAGGTATGGTTAGTCTACGTTAGGCCTGATTAGGTTAGGATATCCAAGCCTTTGTGCTATACACTGCTATTCGGTGGATTTCTGGGCTCTATATTGCTCTATTCTACTCTGCACGACTCTGGGGTTTCGATTAAACACGGTCGCGGCACTTTAGGCTGACTTAGGCTACATTTGGTTAGTTTAGGTTATGTTACGGTAGGTAAGGATAGCTTTGACTTTCTTGCTATAAACTGTTGTACAGTGGATTTCTGCGCTAGGCTGTGATCTACTATATACTGCTTGGTCCTGGGGAGGCCACGAATT
>NW_016936719.1:0-339 GCF_001483705.2 Eufriesea mexicana
AAAGTTAGCTCATCACGATATTAGTCAAAAAAGTCAATGAAATTGAATTTTAAAGCCAGATTCCACAGGATTGCAGTGGCTATAGCTCGCTAATGGAATCTCTCCTCCTTATTTATGCAAGCAGGATAACACACCACAATATTAGTCGAAAATGTCAATGAAATTGAATTTTCTAGGAAGATTCTATTGCGTTGCAATGGTAATAGCACGCCAACAGAATATTTCCTCCTTATTTATGTAAGAAAGTTAGCTAACCATAATATTAGCCGGAAATGACAATAAAATTGAATTTTTCAGCCACATTCTATAGCATTGCAATGGCTACAGCTGGCGAATAAA
>NW_016936720.1:0-762 GCF_001483705.2 Eufriesea mexicana
ATGTTCCATCAAGATTCTATACCATTGCATTGGCTATAGCGCGCCAATAGTATCTTCCCTCAATATTTATACTAGAGAGTTGGCTCACCTCGAAATCGGAAGAAAATGTTAATCAAATTGGATTTTCCAGCCAGATTCTATAGCATTGCTCTGGCTATAGCACGCCAGTAGAGTCTTTCCTGCTTATATATGCAAGAAAGATAGCTCAAACCGATATTAGCCGAAAATGTAAAAAAAATTTTATTTTCCAGTCATAGTCTGTATCATTCCAATGGCTATAGCACGCCGATTGAGTCTTACCTTCTTACTTATGGAAGAAAGTTAGCTCACCACGAAATTGGAAGAAAATGTTAATAAAATTGGATTTTCCAGCCAGATTCTATAGCACTGCAGTGGCTATAGCACGCCAATGGTAACTTCCCTCCTTATTTACGCAAGAAAGTTAGCTCAACACGGCATTAGTCGTAAATGTCAATAAAATTTAATGTTCCAGCAAGATTCTATAGCATTGCAAAGGCTATAGCACGCCAATTGAATCACACGCCAATAGAATCTTTCCTCCTTATTTATGCAAGAAAGTTAGCGCACCACGACAATAGTCGTATATGTGAATAAAATTGAAATTTCCAGACTGACTCTACAGCATTGCAATGGCTAAACCACGCCAATATAAGATTTCCACCTTATTTATGCTAGAACGTTAGCTCACCACGATATAAGTCGAAAATGTCAATAAAATATAATTATCAAGCATGATTCTAT
>NW_016936721.1:0-548 GCF_001483705.2 Eufriesea mexicana
TGTCCTGCTCGGCTCTGAAGGGGCCAGCAATCGGGGTCTCGGCACAATAGTTTGATTTAGTCTTTGTCTGTTTAGGTCATACTAGTTTGGGTTCGGCATGCATAGCTTTGACTTTCGTGGTGTACACTGCTATTCGGTGGACTCCGGCTCGCTACTGTGCTGCGATTTGTTCTGCTTAGCACTCCGGAGGCCAGCGATAGTGGCCTCGGCACGTCATGTGAAGTTACGTTATGTTCGCTTATGTTACCTTTGGTTAGTTTATGAAGGGATACATCTGCCTTTTGTGCTATACACTGCTATGCGGTGGATGTCTGCGCTCTGCTGTGCCATAATATGCTCTGCTTTGCTCCGGGATGACAGCAACGGTTGTCTCGGCACTTTAGGCTCTGTTCGGATACGTTAGGTTAGGTTAGTTTAGTCTGGGGTAGGAAAGTCTTCACTTTTCTGCTATGCAATGCCATTCTTTGGTCTCCTGCGCTCAACTTTCCTTTAACATGCTCTGCTTGCCGATGCAGAGGCCACCAATAGCGGACAGGGCTCGTTAGGTT
>NW_016936722.1:0-2645 GCF_001483705.2 Eufriesea mexicana
ACGTTATGCTAAGTCAGGTTACGTCGGGTTATGAGTTAATACTTATGAGTTAATTAAGTATGACTTAAGCCATACTATGTTACGTCCTGTCGGTTTAGGTTTGGTTTGGGTAACATTTACTTATCTGATATACATTGCGGTTTTATGGATACCTGCGTTCTACACTCCACTAATGTGCTCCGCTCGTATCTGTGGAGACCAGCAGAAGTGGTCGTGAGACGTTAGGTTGAGGTTGGTAACGCTTGGTTATGTTACAATTGGGTAGGCGTGGAGAGTGCAGCTTTGACCTTAATTATAAATTCGGCTATTAGGAGGACTCCCGAGTTCTACAGTATTTCAATATTTTCAGCTTGGCTATGGGAAGGACAGAAATAGTGTTATCGGCTCGTTATGTTGGGTCAGATTACTTTCGGTTAGTCTGGTTTACGCAATGTTTGGAAAGGAGAGCTTTAACTTTTGTGCCGAAGACTGCTATTCGATGGATTACTGCACTCTACAGTGCTCTAGTATGACCTGCTTGGCTCTCGGTAGGGCAGCAATAGCGGTCTCGGTGCGTTAGGGTTGATTATTCTACGTTTGGCAATGTTCTCTCGAATCGGTTATGCCTGGGACGCTTTGACGTTTCTGATATACATTGCGATTCTATTGATTTCTGCCTTATACTCTCCATTATCGTGCTCTGCACTGCTCTTGGGAGGCCAGCATTAGAGGTCGCGGCATGTTAGGTTGAGTTACATTTTTTTCGGTCATGTTAGGGTAGCTTTGGCTTTAGGGAAATAGTCCGCTATTAGGCGGATTCCTGCTCCCTTCAGTGCTTCAATATGCTCAGCTTGGCTCTGGGAAGGCCAGTAATAGTGGCCTCGGCATGTTATGTTGTGTCAGGTTACGTTCGATTAGTTTGCGTTAGGCTTGGTTTGGTTAGAATATCTGGAACTTTGGCGCTGTACACACCTATTCGGTGGGTTTCTGCGATCGACAGTGTTCTAGTATGCCCTGCTGCGCACTGGGGTCCGCAGCAATAGCGGCCTCGGCACGTTGGGTTGCGTTATTGTATGTCTGATAATGTTCTGTTGGTTTGGTATAGGTTTGGGTAGCATTGACTATTCTGATGTACACTGCGATTCCATGGATTTGTGCGTTCTACTCTCCTCTAACGTGTTCTGCTTGGCCCTGCGGAGGACATCAATTGCGGTTGCGGCACGTTAGGTTGTGTTAGGGTACGTTAGGTTATGTTACCATTGAATAGGTTAGGAGAGGATAGCTTCGACTTTAGAGCTCTAGTCTGCTATTAGGTGGATTTCTGCGACCTACTGTGCACCAATATTTTCAACTTGGCTCTGGTAAGGCCAGCAATAGTGGTGTAGGCACGTTTGGTTTAGTTGTGTTGCGTTTGGTCATGTTACGTTTGACCAGGTTACGAGAGGATGGCTTTGACTTTAGCGCTATAGTCCACTATTGCGTGGCCTTCTGCGCCCTACATTGCTATAGTGCTTTCAGCATGGCTCTGGGAATGCCAGCAATAGTGGTCTCAGCTCGTTATGCAGAGTCAGGTTACGTTCGGTTAGGTAGGGTTAGGCTACGTTTGGTTAGGACGGATTTAACTTTTGCGCTGTGCGCTGCTATTCGGTGGACTTCTGCGCTCTACTGTCCTCTATTAAGTTCTGATCGACTGTGCGGAGGCCGGCAACTGTGGTCGGTGTGCGATGGTTTGAGTTATGTTATATTATCTGCTTCGATCTGGGAATGCCTGCAATAGGGATCCCGTCTCGTTAGATTTGGTTTTTCTACGCTTGGTTACGTTTTGTTTGGTCAGGTTAGGTTAAGGCATCATTGACTCATGTGTTACACACTACCATTTGGTGGCTTTCGGTGCTCTACTCTGCTCTAGTATACTCTGCTTTGCTCTGGGGATGCCAGCAATAGTGGTATCGGCGCGTATGGTTATGTAATGTAGCGTTTGGTTATATTAGGCCTGGTTAGATTAGGATATGATAGCTTCGACTTTTGTGCAATACACCGCTATTGCTTGTGTTTCTACAGACTACGTTGCGCTGAAATACTCTGCTCGGCTATGGGGAGCCCACTAATAGTGGTCTCGGTCTGTTAGTTTTAGATAGGCCACGTTTGGCTACGTTAAGTTTGCTTGGGTTAGGTATGGATGCATTTGACCTTCGTGGTATTGACTGTTGCTCGGCGGATTTCTGCGCTCTACTGTGCTCTGATAGGTTTTGCTTCGTTTTCGGGAGGCCAGAAATAGTGGTCTCTGCATTTTAGGTTATGATATAAAACTTTCGGCTATGCTACGTTTGTTAAGATTAGGAGAGGGTACATTTGACCTTTACGCTATACACCGCTATTCGTAGGATTCCTGCGATCTACTGTTCTCTAGTCTACTCTGCTTGGCTCTAGGGATACAGGCAACAGAGGCCTCGTCGCGTTAGGTTGAGAAAAGCAATCCTCCGTTGTGTTACGTTTAGCTATGTTGGGATTGGATCATTTCGTCTTTCGTGCTATGCAATGCGTTTATATGGACACCTGCGCTCTACTCTCCTCTAATATGTTCTGCTTGGCTCTAAAGAGGGCAGCAATAGTGGTCTCGGCACGTTAGGAATAGTTGCGTTTCCTCCGCTCTCGATACGTTTGTT
>NW_016936723.1:0-519 GCF_001483705.2 Eufriesea mexicana
CGTGTTTTCCAGCCAGATTCCATACCTTTACTATGGCTGTAGCGCGTCAATAGAATGCTTCGTCCACATTTCTACAAGAAGGTCAGCTGACCACGATGTTAGTAGAAAGTGTCATGAAAATTGAATTTTACAGCCAGGTTCTATAGCATTGCAATAGCCACAGCACGCCAGGAGTATCTTTCCTCCTTAAATTCTCAAGAAAGCTTGGTCACCACGATATTAGTCGAAAATGTCAATAAAAATGTATTTTCCACCCAGATTCTATAGCATTGCAGTGGCTAAAGCACGCCGCTAGTATCTTTCCTCCTTATTTATGCACGAAAGTTTGCCCACCACGATATTAGTCGAAAACGTCGATAATATTGTATTTTCCAGCCAGATAGATTCTATATGTTTGCAATGACTATAGCACGCCAGTAGAATCAATCCTCCTTGTATATGCGGGAAAGCTAGGTGACCACGATATTAGTCGAAGATGTCAATAAAATTTAATTTTCCAGACAGATTCTAGAGCATTGC
>NW_016936724.1:0-10033 GCF_001483705.2 Eufriesea mexicana
TGTGGAGACCAGCAATATTGGTCGCTGCACGTTAGGTTGAGTTAGGCTACGTTTGCGTATGTTACGATCAGATATGTTAGGAGAGGACAGCTTTGACTTTTTTGCCATACACTGCCATACGGTGGATCTCTGCACTCTACTGTGGTCTAATTTGTTCAGCTGGGCTCTTGGAGTGACAGCAATAGTGGTGGAGGCATATAATGTTGAATTTGGCTATGTTCGGTTAGGTTAGGTTATGTTAGGTTAGGTTAGCGTATCCTAGACTTTACTGCTTTAGAATGCAATGCGATGGATTTCCACGCTCTTCGGTACCATAATATGTTCGGCTTGTACCCGGGAAAGCAAGCAATAATGGTATCGGCGCGTTACGCTCTGTTAGGCTATGTTCGGATAAGTTAGGTTAGGTCAGGGTAGGTTACGATATCTTTGACTTTTGCGCTTTACGCTGCAATGCGGCGGTTCTCTGCGCTCAACTTTGCCCTAGTATGTTCCGCTTGGCACTGCGGAAGCCAGCAATAGTGGTCTGGGCACGATAGGTTGAGATAGAGAGCTTTCGGTTGTGCTACGTTCGGTAAGGTAAGGATAGGATGGCATTGACCTTAAAGCCATACACCGCTATTTCGATGATTCCTGCTTTCTACATTGCTCTAACATTCTCTGCTTGGCTCTGGGGAGGCCAGCAATTGTATTCTCCTCGCGTTACGTTCAGTTAGGCTACGTTCAGTTAGGTTTGGTTTGGACTGGTTGTGATTGGATAGCTTTGACTTTTGTGATATACACTGCTATACGGTGGATTTCGGCGCCCTACATTGATCTACTATGCTCTGTTCGGCACTCGGGGAGGCAGCAATAGTGGTCGCGGTACGTTATGTCGTGGCAGATTACGTTTGGTTAGACAAGGGTACGTTGTGTAGGTTAGGATATCTTTGACTTTTGTGCCACACACTGCTCTCCTATGGACTTCTGCACTCTTCTGTGCGCTACCGCACGCTCCTTGTCTCTGTGGACGCCAGGTATAATGCCCTCGGCACGTTAGGTTGGGTTATGTTACCGTTGGTTAGGTTACGTTAGTCTGGGTTAGGTTTGGGTTGCTCTGATTTCCGTGGTATAGTCTGCTGTTTGGCGGATTTTTGCGCTTTACTGTGCTCTACTACGTTTTGCTAGTCTAATGAGGGCCAGAAATAATGGTCTCGCCACGTTAGGTTAAGTTAGATAACGTTTGGTTTTTTTACGTTTGGTTAGGTTAATATGGGCTGGCTAGACTTTTGTTCTATCCACTGCTATTCAGTGGATTTCTGAGCTCTCCTGTGCTGTAGTATATTCTTCCTGTCTATTGGAAGGCCAGCAGTATTCGTCGCGGCACGTTAGACTGAGTTATGTGGCGTTTAGATATATCACGGTTGGCTACGTTTGGACAGGGTAACTTAGACTTTTGTGCTATACACTGCTATACGGCGGTCTTCTGTGCCCTACATTACTCTACTGTGCTCTAATCGACTCTCGGCAGGACCGCAATAGTGGTCGCGGCACGTCAGTTTTGATTACTATACGTCCGATTATGTTACGCTTTGATAGGTTAGGACAGGGTAACCTTGACTTTTGAGCTGTACACTACTGTTCGGTGGATTTCTGCGCTTTACTGCGCTCTAGTATATTCCGCCTTCCCCTGGGAAGTCGGCAATGGTTGTCTTGGCACGTTATGTTGAGTTAGGTTACGTTTGGCTCTATTACGTTGGTTGAGGTTAGGACAGGGTAGCTCTGACTTTTGCGCTGTACACCACTATTCCGTGGATTTCCGCGATCTACGCGGCTCTGCTGTAGTCTGCTCGTTTATGGGTTCGCCATTAATAGTGGCCCCGGCACGATACGACGAGTTAGGCTATGTCTGGTTAGGTTAGCTTTGGGCAGGTTGAGTTGTGCTACGTTCGGTTAGGTTAGGTTAGGTCAGGTTATGTTGGGGTATCTTCGACCTTTGTGCTATTCACTGCAGTGCGGTTGACTTCCGCGCTATAGTGTGCTCTAGTATGTTCTGCTTGTCTCTGGGCGGCCAGCAATGGTGGTCCCGTCAAGTTATGTTGAGTTACATTGCGTTAGAAAATGTCATGTTTGGCTCTGTTGGGACAGGCTACATAGACTTCTACGCCTTACACTGCTATTCGGTGAACTCCTTTGAACTACTGCGCTCTGCTACATTCTGTTTTGCTCCGGGGAGGCCAGGAACAGTGGTCGCGGCACGTCATTGTGTGTTACGCAGCGTTTGGTTAGGTTAAATTTTGTCAGATTGGGTCAGGATATCTACGTCTTTTGTGCTATTGACTGCAATGCGAGGGACTTCTGCGCTGTATTGTGCTCTAGTACATTTTGCCTGCCTTCGTGAAGGCGGCCATAGTGGTCTCGTTATGCTAGGTTGAGTTAGGTTACGTTTGATTATGTTACGTTTGGGTTGGTTAGTTGAGGATAACATGTCTTTTGTGCTATACACCGCTATACTGCGGGCTTCTGCGGATCCGTGTGCTATAATATGCAGTGCTTCGCTCTGTGGTGGCCAGTAATAATAGTCTCTGCAGGTTAGGTTGAGTTAGGTTACGTTTCGTTAGGTTTGGTTAGGAAGGTGAGGTTAGGAATTCTCTGACTTTTGTTCTATACACTGCTATTTGGTGGATTCCTGCGCTCTGCATTGCTCCACTACACTCAGCTCTACTCCGGGGACTCGAGCAATAGTGGTCTCGGCACGTTAGGTTGTGATGTGCAGCGTTACGTTGTGTTACGTTCTGTGAGGTTGGGAGAGGAGAGTTTAGACATCTGTGATATACACTGCTGTCACACGACTTCTGCGCTCTACTGCGCTCTAATATACTCTGCTTGGCTCTGGGGTGGCCAGTATTAGTGGTATCGGCACTCTAGGTTGAGCTATGTCACGTTTAGTTAGGGTAGGCTAGAAAGGCATGGTTATGATTTCTTTGACTTTTGAGCGATACGCTACTCTCCGGTGGATTTCTACTCTGCGCTGCTCTACTATACTCCGCTAGACTCTGTGAAGGCGAGCAATAGCGACCGCGACACGTTAGGTTGTGGTATGTTGCGTTTGGTTGGGTTAAGTTAGATCGGGTTAGGTTAAGATGCCTTCGAATTTTGTGCTATTCACTGCACTGCGGCGGGCTCTTTGCGCACTACTGTACTCTACTACATTCTTCTTGCCCCTGTGGAGGCCAGCAATAGTAGTCTCGTCATGTTAAGTTGAGCTAGGTTACGTTTGGGTGTGTACGTTCGACTAGGTTATGGTTTACTACTTCGTTTGTTGTACTTTACAGAGCTCTTCCTCGGATTTCCGTGACCTACTGTGCTCTACTGCATTCTGCTTGGCTCTGGGGAGCCGAGCCACGTTGGTTTCGTCATGTTAGGTGTGTTAGGCCACGCTTGATTAAGTTATATTAGGTTATGTTTGGTTAGGGTGGCTCCGACTTCCGCGCTATACACTATTATACGGCGTGCTCCAGTGGTATACTCTGCTCCACTGTATTCTGCTTGGCTCTATTGTGTTCGGCAGCAGTGGCCGTAGCACGCTCTGTTCGGATACGCTACGTTTGGGTAGGTTAGGTTGGGTCAGCTTATGTCAGGATATCAGCGGCCCTTTTGCTATTCACTGCAATGCGGTCCAATTCAGTGCTCTACTGTAACCTAGCACATTCTGCTTCTTCTGCGGATGTCAGCAGTAGTGGTCTCGCCATGGCAGGTTGAGCTAAGGTTCGTTTGGATATGTTACGTTTGGCTAGGTTAGTATAGGCTATTTTCACTTCTGTGTTATTCGCTGCTATTCGGTGGGTTTATGCGCTCTAATATGCTCTTATATGCTCTGCTTGGCCCAGGGGAGGTCAGAAATATTGGTCTCGTCACGTCATGCTTAGATACACTATGTTCCGATAGATTACGTATTGTCAACTTATGTTAGGATATGCTCGATCGTTGTTCCCTGCACTGCACTGCGGCGGATATACGCGCCCTGCTGTTCTCTTTTATATTCCGCTCGGCCCTGGAGAGGCAAGGAATAGTGGTCTCGGCGCGTTAGGTTTAGTTAGGCTACGCTTTGAAAGTGTCACGTTTGGATATGTTAGGACTGAGTATGTTAGACTTTCGTGCCATTCACTGTCAAGCGGTGGATTTCTGCGTCCTACTGCCCCCCAAAGTGTTCTGCTTGGCTCTGGGGAGGCGAGCAATGGTGGTCGTCGCAGGTTACTTTTAGATAGTTTATGTTTGGTTAAGATACGTTGGGCTAAGTTCGGTTAGGATGGCTTTGTCCATCGTGCTATTCTGTGTTATTCAGTGGATTTCTGTGTCCTACTGTGCTCTGCTGTATTCTGCTTCGCTCTGGGGATACCAGCAGTATTGCTATCGGTACGTTACGAACTGCGATGCTACGTTTGGTTAGGTTAGGTTAGGCCAGGTACGGTTAGGCAAGGTTAGGTTAGAATATCCTCGACTTTTGTAACGTACACTGCTACACGGTGGATTTCTGCGCTCCATATTGCTCTACTATGCTCTACACGACCCTGTGGAGGCGCGCAATAGAGCTCGCGGCGCGCTAGTTTGAGTTACGTTACGTTTCGATGGGTAAGGTTATGTTATATTTGGTTAGGATAGCTTTGACTTTCGTGCTGTAGACTGTTATTCGGTGCATTTCTGTGACCTACTATGCGCTCTTCGGAGCTTTAGTATGTTCTGCTTGGCTCAGGGATTCCAGCATTGTTGGTCTTGGCGCATCAGTCTAAGTTAGGATACGTTTGATTATATTACGTTTGGTTGGGTTAGGAGAGGATAGCTTTGACTTTTATGCTAAACACTAGCATTCGGTGGATTTCTGCGCTCCACTGTGACAAGATATGTGCAGCTTGGCACCGGGGTAGCCAGCAATAGTGGTCTCAGGACGTTACGCTGCGATAAGCTACGTTCGGTTTTGTCAGGTCAGGACATATCCGACTTTTGCGCTTTACGCAGGAATGTGACGGTCTTCCGCACCCTAATGTGCTCTGGTACATTCTGCCTGGCTCTGGACATATCAGCAATAGTGGTCTAAGCTCGCTAGGTTGATCTAGGTTAAGTTCGGTTATGTTACGTTTGGTTATGTCAGGCTAGAATATGTTTGGTCAGGATGTCATCTACTTTTGTGCTATTCGCTGAAATGAGGTCGATTCCTACGCTCTAGTGTTCTCTAGTATATTCTGCTCGGCTCTGCGGTGGACAGCCTTAGTGTTCTCCGCACGTTAGGTTGAGTTAGGTTACGTTCGTTTATGTTACATTTAGTTAGGTTAGGGCTCGATAGATCTGACTTTTGTGCCATACACTGCTGTACGTTGGAACTCTGCGTTCTGTTATGCTCTAGTACGCTCTGATTGTCCCTGGGGAGTCCAGCAATAGGAGTCTCGGCAAGTTAGATTGTGCTAGGTTACGTTTGGTTAGGTTATGTTTGTTTGTGTTAGGTTTGGATAGCTTTGACTTTCTCGGCAAAAACTGTTATTGGGTGGATTTCTGCGCTCTACTCAACTGTACTATACACTGCTTGACTCTGTGGAGACCAGCAATATTGGTCGCTGCACGTTAGGTTGAGTTAGGCTACGTTTGCGTATGTTACGATCAGATATGTTAGGAGAGGACAGCTTTGACTTTTTTGCCATACACTGCCATACGGTGGATCTCTGCACTCTACTGTGGTCTAATTTGTTCAGCTGGGCTCTTGGAGTGACAGCAATAGTGGTGGAGGCATATAATGTTGAATTTGGCTATGTTCGGTTAGGTTAGGTTATGTTAGGTTAGGTTAGCGTATCCTAGACTTTACTGCTTTAGAATGCAATGCGATGGATTTCCACGCTCTTCGGTACCATAATATGTTCGGCTTGTACCCGGGAAAGCAAGCAATAATGGTATCGGCGCGTTACGCTCTGTTAGGCTATGTTCGGATAAGTTAGGTTAGGTCAGGGTAGGTTACGATATCTTTGACTTTTGCGCTTTACGCTGCAATGCGGCGGTTCTCTGCGCTCAACTTTGCCCTAGTATGTTCCGCTTGGCACTGCGGAAGCCAGCAATAGTGGTCTGGGCACGATAGGTTGAGATAGAGAGCTTTCGGTTGTGCTACGTTCGGTAAGGTAAGGATAGGATGGCATTGACCTTAAAGCCATACACCGCTATTTCGATGATTCCTGCTTTCTACATTGCTCTAACATTCTCTGCTTGGCTCTGGGGAGGCCAGCAATTGTATTCTCCTCGCGTTACGTTCAGTTAGGCTACGTTCAGTTAGGTTTGGTTTGGACTGGTTGTGATTGGATAGCTTTGACTTTTGTGATATACACTGCTATACGGTGGATTTCGGCGCCCTACATTGATCTACTATGCTCTGTTCGGCACTCGGGGAGGCAGCAATAGTGGTCGCGGTACGTTATGTCGTGGCAGATTACGTTTGGTTAGACAAGGGTACGTTGTGTAGGTTAGGATATCTTTGACTTTTGTGCCACACACTGCTCTCCTATGGACTTCTGCACTCTTCTGTGCGCTACCGCACGCTCCTTGTCTCTGTGGACGCCAGGTATAATGCCCTCGGCACGTTAGGTTGGGTTATGTTACCGTTGGTTAGGTTACGTTAGTCTGGGTTAGGTTTGGGTTGCTCTGATTTCCGTGGTATAGTCTGCTGTTTGGCGGATTTTTGCGCTTTACTGTGCTCTACTACGTTTTGCTAGTCTAATGGGGGCCAGAAATAATGGTCTCGCCACGTTAGGTTAAGTTAGATAACGTTTGGCTTTTTTACGTTTGGTTAGGTTAATATGGGCTGGCTAGACTTTTGTTCTATCCACTGCTATTCAGTGGATTTCTGAGCTCTACTGTGCTGTAGTATATTCTTCCTGTCTATTGGAAGGCCAGCAGTATTCGTCGCGGCACGTTAGACTGAGTTATGTGGCGTTTAGATATATCACGGTTGGCTACGTTTGGACAGGGTAACTTAGACTTTTGTGCTATACACTGCTATACGGCGGTCTTCTGTGCCCTACATTACTCTACTGTGCTCTAATCGACTCTCGGCAGGACCGCAATAGTGGTCGCGGCACGTCAGTTTTGATTACTATACGTCCGATTATGTTACGCTTTGATAGGTTAGGACAGGGTAACCTTGACTTTTGAGCTGTACACTACTGTTCGGTGGATTTCTGCGCTTTACTGCGCTCTAGTATATTCCGCCTTCCCCTGGGAAGTCGGCAATGGTTGTCTTGGCACGTTATGTTGAGTTAGGTTACGTTTGGCTCTATTACGTTGGTTGAGGTTAGGACAGGGTAGCTCTGACTTTTGCGCTGTACACCACTATTCCGTGGATTTCCGCGATCTACGCGGCTCTGCTGTAGTCTGCTCGTTTATGGGTTCGCCATTAATAGTGGCCCCGGCACGATACGACGAGTTAGGCTATGTCTGGTTAGGTTAGCTTTGGGCAGGTTGAGTTGTGCTACGTTCGGTTAGGTTAGGTTAGGTCAGGTTATGTTGGGGTATCTTCGACCTTTGTGCTATTCACTGCAGTGCGGTTGACTTCCGCGCTATAGTGTGCTCTAGTATGTTCTGCTTGTCTCTGGGCGGCCAGCAATGGTGGTCCCGTCAAGTTATGTTGAGTTACATTGCGTTAGAAAATGTCATGTTTGGCTCTGTTGGGACAGGCTACATAGACTTCTACGCCTTACACTGCTATTCGGTGAACTCCTTTGAACTACTGCGCTCTGCTACATTCTGTTTTGCTCCGGGGAGGCCAGGAACAGTGGTCGCGGCACGTCATTGTGTGTTACGCAGCGTTTGGTTAGGTTAAATTTTGTCAGATTGGGTCAGGATATCTACGTCTTTTGTGCTATTGACTGCAATGCGAGGGACTTCTGCGCTGTATTGTGCTCTAGTACATTTTGCCTGCCTTCGTGAAGGCGGCCATAGTGGTCTCGTTATGCTAGGTTGAGTTAGGTTACGTTTGATTATGTTACGTTTGGGTTGGTTAGTTGAGGATAACATGTCTTTTGTGCTATACACCGCTATACTGCGGGCTTCTGCGGATCCGTGTGCTATAATATGCAGTGCTTCGCTCTGTGGTGGCCAGTAATAATAGTCTCTGCAGGTTAGGTTGAGTTAGGTTACGTTTCGTTAGGTTTGGTTAGGAAGGTGAGGTTAGGAATTCTCTGACTTTTGTTCTATACACTGCTATTTGGTGGATTCCTGCGCTCTGCATTGCTCCACTACACTCAGCTCTACTCCGGGGACTCGAGCAATAGTGGTCTCGGCACATTAGGTTGTGATGTGCAGCGTTACGTTGTGTTACGTTCTGTGAGGTTGGGAGAGGAGAGTTTAGACATCTGTGATATACACTGCTGTCACACGACTTCTGCGCTCTACTGCGCTCTAATATACTCTGCTTGGCTCTGGGGTGGCCAGTATTAGTGGTATCGGCACTCTAGGTTGAGCTATGTCACGTTTAGTTAGGGTAGGCTAGAAAGGCATGGTTATGATTTCTTTGACTTTTGAGCGATACGCTACTCTCCGGTGGATTTCTACTCTGCGCTGCTCTACTATACTCCGCTAGACTCTGTGAAGGCGAGCAATAGCGACCGCGACACGTTAGGTTGTGGTATGTTGCGTTTGGTTGGGTTAAGTTAGATCGGGTTAGGTTAAGATGCCTTCGAATTTTGTGCTATTCACTGCACTGCGGCGGGCTCTTTGCGCACTACTGTACTCTACTACATTCTTCTTGCCCCTGTGGAGGCCAGCAATAGTAGTCTCGTCATGTTAAGTTGAGCTAGGTTACGTTTGGGTGTGTACGTTCAACTAGGTTACGGTTTACTACTTCGTTTGTTGTACTTTACAGAGCTCTTCCTCGGATTTCCGTGACCTACTGTGCTCTACTGCATTCTGCTTGGCTCTGGGGAGCCGAGCCACGTTGGTTTCGTCATGTTAGGTGTGTTAGGCCACGCTTGATTAAGTTATATTAGGTTATGTTTGGTTAGGGTGGCTCCGACTTCCGCGCTATACACTATTATACGCCGTGCTCCAGTGGTATACTCTGCTCCACTGTATTCTGCTTGGCTCTATTGTGTTCGGCAGCAGTGGCCGTAGCACGCTCTGTTCGGATACGCTACGTTTGGGTAGGTTAGGTTGGGTCAGCTTATGTCAGGATATCAGCGGCCCTTTTGCTATTCACTGCAATGCGGTCCAATTCAGTGCTCTACTGTAACCTAGCACATTCTGCTTCTTCTGCGGATGTCAGCAGTAGTGGTCTCGCCATGGCAGGTTGAGCTAAGGTTCGTTTGGATATGTTACGTTTGGCTAGGTTAGTATAGGCTATTTTCACTTCTGTGTTATTCGCTGCTATTCGGTGGGTTTATGCGCTCTAATATGCTCTTATATGCTCTGCTTGGCCCAGGGGAGGTCAGAAATATTGGTCTCGTCACGTCATGCTTAGATACACTATGTTCCGATAGATTACGTATTGTCAACTTATGTTAGGATATGCTCGATCGTTGTTCCCTGCACTGCACTGCGGCGGATATACGCGCCCTGCTGTTCTCTTTTATATTCCGCTCGGCCCTGGAGAGGCAAGGAATAGTGGTCTCGGCGCGTTAGGTTTAGTTAGGCTACGCTTTGAAAGTGTCACGTTTGGATATGTTAGGACTGAGTATGTTAGACTTTCGTGCCATTCACTGTCAAGCGGTGGATTTCTGCGTCCTACTGCCCCCCAAAGTGTTCTGCTTGGCTCTGGGGAGGCGAGCAATGGTGGTCGTCGCAGGTTACTTTTAGATAGTTTATGTTTGGTTAAGATACGTTGGGCTAAGTTCGGTTAGGATGGCTTTGTCCATCGTGCTATTCTGTGTTATTCAGTGGATTTCTGTGTCCTACTGTGCTCTGCTGTATTCTGCTTCGCTCTGGGGATACCAGCAGTATTGCTATCGGTACGTTACGAACTGCGATGCTACGTTTGGTTAGGTTAGGTTAGGCCAGGTACGGTTAGGCAAGGTTAGGTTAGAATATC
>NW_016936725.1:0-535 GCF_001483705.2 Eufriesea mexicana
GTATGGATGGATGGATGTATGTATGGATGGATGTATGGATGTATGAATGGATGGATGTATGTACGTATGGGTGTATGGATTGATGGATGTATGGATGGATTCAGATACGGATGGATGGATATATGGACGTATGGATGTATGATTGCATGGAAGTATGGATGGATGTATGTATGTATGGATGGATATATGGATGTATGGATGTATGGATGTATGGATGTATGTATGGATGGATGTATGGATGGATGAATGTATGGATTGATGGCCGTATGGAAATGGATGGTTGGATGTATGAACAGATTGAGGTTTGGTTTGGCGGATGCACGGATGAACGGTTGTATGGATCTATAATTGTATGAATGTGTTAGTGGATGTGTGTACGGGTGGATGGATGTATGCATGTATGTATGGATGTATGGAAGGATGTATGTATGGTTGTATGGAGGTATGGATGAATGAACTTATGGATGTGTGAATGTATGAACGTGTGGATGGATGGATGTATGGATGGATGGATGTAAGGAAAAATGGATGTATG
>NW_016936726.1:0-402 GCF_001483705.2 Eufriesea mexicana
AGGTCAGGTCAGGTCATGTCAGGTCATGACGAGCCAGTTCCAGTCACGTCATGTCAGGTCAGGCCACTCCAGGTCGGGTCAGGTGGTGTCAGTTCGGGTCGGGTCATGCCAGGTCTGTTCAGGACAGTTCAGAAGATGTCAGTTCCGGCCAGGTCAGGTCAGGTTATGTTATGTTATGTTAGGTTAGGTTAGATTACAATAGGTTAGGTTAGGTGAGGTGAGTTTAGGTTAGGCTTGATTACGATAGGTTAGGATTGGCTGGGTTACGTTATGTTAGGTTAGGTTAAGTTGGGTTAGGTTATGTTAGGTAACGTCATGTCAGATCAGTGCAGGTCAGGCCAAGCCAGGCAATGTCAGACCAGGTCAGGTCAATTCAGGTCGGGTCAGGTCAGGTCAGGTCAG
>NW_016936726.1:465-738 GCF_001483705.2 Eufriesea mexicana
CTGGCCAGTCCAGGTCAGGTTAGCTCATGTCGTGTCTGGTCAGGTCAGCCCATGCCAGGCCAGGTAAGGTCACGACAGGTCAGGCCAGTTCAGGTAAGGGCAGATCAGGACATTCCAGGTCGTGTCTGTTTAGGACATGTCAGGTCAGGTGAAGTCAGGTCAGGTCACGTCAGGAGAGGTCATGTTCGGTCAGGTCAGGCCAGGATTGGACAGGTCACATCAGGCCATGCCATGTCAGGCCAGGTAAGGTCAGGTCAAGTCAAGTCAGGTAAG
>NW_016936727.1:0-253 GCF_001483705.2 Eufriesea mexicana
CCCGCCCGTAACGACGCAGGTACTTCCCGAAGCGCCCGTGCCTGGTTAGCACCTGTGTCAGACGGAAGGTGTGCTGGCTGCCGCTGCGTCCCCATGCATCCAGCAAGTGGAGCACAGCCTCGATCGCCCGGTGCCGCTGGCTGCCTGGCTTCCTCAGCCGAGCTCTCCAGGCGGTCATCACGTGCTGTCATACCCTTCACCGCAACGAAGTCGCCCCTTCTTCAGGAGCACCAACGCCGCCAGCGTGTTGGAG
>NW_016936728.1:0-965 GCF_001483705.2 Eufriesea mexicana
TGATTTTGAAAGTATTTTACATTAATAAAGCTAATATATTTGTCATAACTAGGTTACAATGAAGACGACTTTTGGTGATATTGAGTTAGAATTATGGGCAAAAGAAACTCCAAAGGCATGTAGAAATTTCATACGATTATGTGTGGAAGGTTATTACTATGACACTATATTTCATAGAACTATCAAAGGATTCACAACCTGAGGTGGTGATCCCATAGGTACGGGAGAAGGTGGTGAAAATATATATGAAGAACCATTTAAAGTGAGACTATATTTGAAAGTAAAAATGAATTCCATTTTTTATTCAAAAATAATTATCGGATATATGTGTTATAAGACGAATATCATACAAGATTACGTTTTTGTTGACAAGATTTAGTTGCTATGTCCAATGCCGGAAAAGATGACAGTGGTTCCCAATTCTTCTTTACTCTTAGTTTTACGCCAGAATTGCAGAATAAACATACAATATTTGGTGAAGTTACTGGAGAATCTGTATATAGTATGCTTAAACTCGAAGAAGTACTTGTAGATGAGGTAAATTTAATGTTTGCAAGAATATATATCAAGAATTGATATAAATATAATATTTCCTCTGTTTTGGAGAATGATAAACCACTTTATCCTTCAGGATTGATAAAACCTATAATATTGAACAATCCATTTTTTGATATTATACCAAGGATAACAGTACAGGAATATGAAGAAGTAAAAGACAGTTCAGAAGCTCAAACAGCAGGCGTAAAGTACAAATCATATATGTTTGCAGAATATAGCCCTGGTAGAATTATTCTTTGTTATAAAAAATTTTGTTACAGACATTTCAATCTTCTATCATTTGATGGAAAAGCAGAGAAAGATGTGGAAGAATCTGTGATATTAAATAAAAGGTTTAGTGGTACGGGCAAATCAAGTAATGATTATTTAACTGATCCAAAATTAAGCTCACAACCAGCTGTTGAACG
>NW_016936729.1:0-3220 GCF_001483705.2 Eufriesea mexicana
TAGGCTAGGGTAGCTTTGACTTTTGTGCTGCACACCGCTACTAGGTGGATTTCTGCGCACTACTGTAATCAAGCGTGCCCTGCTTTGTTTCAGGGAGGCCAGAAATGGTGGCCGCGGCGCGTAAGGTTGAGCTAGGATACGTTCGGATTGGTTAGGTTTGTCTGGGTTAGGTTTTGATGTCTCTGGCTTCTGCGCTGTGCACTGGAATGCACTGTACTTCTGGGCTGTACTGTTCTCTACCATACTCTGCTCGACTCTGGAGTGGACAGAAATAGAGGTCTCGACACGTTAGGTAGAGTTAGGCTACGTTCGGTTGGGTTAGGTTAGGTCAGGTTTCGTTACGATATCATCGACGTTTGTGCTATACACTGAAACGCCGCATATATCTGTGCTCTTCTGAGCCCTAGCCTGCTCTGCTTGGCTCTGTGGAGGTCAGCATTAGTGATGTAGGGCGGTTAGGTGGAGTTAGGCTAAGTCTGATTATATTACGTTTGGTTTGGTTAGGATAGGGTTACTTTAACTTTTGCGCCATACACTGCTATCCGCGGATTTCTGCGCTGCACATTGTACTAGTATTTTCTGCGTCGCACAAGGAGGCCAGCAATCGCGGTCTCGGCGCGTGAGGTTGAGCTACACAACGTTTGTATAGGCTATGTTAGGTGAGGTTATCTTAGGGTACCTTTCACTTTCGTGCTTTGCACTGCAATGCGGCGGACTTCTACTGTCTACGGTCCTCTAGTATCTTCTGCCCTGCGCTGGCGACGCCATCATAGTCTCGACACACTAGGGTTTGTTATGTTACGTTCTGTTCTGGTACGCTTGGTGAGGTCAGGACAGTATAGCTTAGAATTTTGTGCTATTCACCGCGGCCCGCGGGTATCTGCCCTCTACTGCGACCTAATTCCTGCTTGGCTCTGGGGTGGCCAGCAATGATGGTCTCGGCACGCAAGGTTGAGTTGTGTTACGTTCGGTTATGTTTGGCTAGGTGAAGCTCGGTCAGGTTATCATAGACGTTCGTGCTATACACTGGTGCTCGGCGGATTTCTGCGCTCTACTGTGCTCTACTCTATTCTGCTTGGACCTGCGTAGGTCAGGATCAGTGTTCGCGGCACGTTATTTCGGGTTAGGCTACGTTAGGTAGGGTTGCGTTAGCTTTGGTTAGGCACGGATGGCTACTACTTTTGTTCTACCCACTGCGATTCTATGAATTTCTGCTCTCTGGTGGCATCTGATATCTTCTGCTCAGCTCTGGGGAGGTCAGCAAAAGGGTCCTCGACACGATAGTGTGAGTTAGGTTACGTTCGATTATGTTACGTTTGGTTAGGTTAGGACACAATGGCTTTGACTTTACTGCAATACATTGCTATACGGTGGATTTCTGCCTTCTACTGTGCCCTAACATGATCTGCTTGGCCCTGGGGGTCCATGAACATTTGTTTCGTCACGTTATGTGGAGTTACAGTACGTTTGGATAGGTCAGGATTGCTCAGGTTGGCTTAGGGTATATTCCACCTTTTTTGCTTTGCACTGCATTGCGGTGGATTTCTGCGCTCTTCTGTACTGCAGTATACTCTGCTTGGCTCTGGAGGTGCCAGCCATCGTGGTCGGGGCACGCTAGGTTTTGCTATGTTACGTTTGGTTATGTTACGATTGGATAGGGTAAGAGGCGATGTCTTTGTCTTTTGCTCTATACACTGTTATTCGGTGGATAACAGGGATTAACAGTGCTCCAGTACGTTCTGCTTGGCACAGGGAAGGCCAGCAATGGTGGTCACGGCAAGTCATGTTGGGTTGTTTTACGTTTGGTTATGTTACGAGTTATTAAGTTAGGAAGGTACGGCTTCAACTTTTGTGCCATACACTGCTTTTCGGTGGAATTCTGCTCACTACTGTGCTATAATATGTCCTGGTTTGCTCTGGGTAGGTCAGCAATAGTGGCACAGGCACGTAAGGTTGTGCCGGGTTAAGCTTGGCTAGGAGAGTTAATGCTACGTTTGGTTAGGATGGCTTTGCCTTTTGTGTTATATACTGCTATTCGGTGGATTTCTGGGCTCTACTTTGCTCAAGTATGACCATCTGAGCTCTGGGGTGGACAACAATAGCGGCATTGGCATGTAAGGTAGAGTTGGGTTCCGCTTGGTTATGCTTAGATTGGTTTGGTTAGGGGAGGAAATCTTCGACTTTAGAGGCATAGTCAGCTATTAGGAGGATTTCTGCGCTCTACAAGGATCTAATGCATTCAACATGGCTCTGGCAAGCCCAGCATGTGAGGTCTCGGCACGACAGGTGGGGTTATGTTGCGCTTTGTTATGTTACGGTCGGTTAGGTAGGACGAGGATAGCTTTGACTTTAGTATATATTCTGCTATAAGGTTAATATCTTATCCCTTCTGTGCTTTCATATTTTCAGCCTGGCTCTGGCAAGGCCAGCAATAGTGGTCTCGGCATTATATGTTGGGTCTGGTTACGTACGGTTAGGTTTGGTTAGGCTTAGTTTGGCCGGGACAACTCAGATTTTGAGCTGTACTCTGCTATTCGGTGGATTTCTGCGCTCCGATGTGCTCTAGCATGTCCAGCTTGGCTCTGGGGAACGCAAAAATAGCGGTCTGGGCACGTTAGGCTGAGTTACGTTGTGTTTGGTAATTTTACGGTCGGATAGGTTGGGAGAGGATAGATTTGTTTTTAGCGCTATATTCTGCTATTAGGTGAATACACGCTTTCTTCAGAGCTTTAATATTTTCAGCCTGGCTCTGCGAAGGCCGGCAAAAGTGGACTCGGCACTTTTTGTTGGTTCAGATTACGATCGGTCAGCTTGGGTTAGGCAATGTTTGGTCAGGATAGCTTTAACTTTTGTGCTGTACAGTGCTATTCGGTGGATTTGTGCGCTCTACTGCTCTCTAGTATGTCCTGCTTGGTTCTGGGGAGGCCAGAAACAGTGGCCGCGGCACGGCAGGGTAAGCTAGGTTACGCTCGGTCATGTTACGAGTCTCTGGGTTCGGAGAGGATAGCTGCGCGTTTAGTGCTATGGCCTGCTATTAGGTGGATTCCTGCACCATTCTGTGCTCTAATATTTCAGCTTGTCTCTGGCGAGGCCAGCGATAGATATCACTGATCGTTACATATTGTCAGGTTACGTACGGTATGTAAGGGTCAGGCTAAGTTTGGCCAGAATAGCTTTAACATTTGTGCTGCATACTGCTATTCGCTGGATTTCTGCGCTC
>NW_016936730.1:0-253 GCF_001483705.2 Eufriesea mexicana
AGAAAAGGTCAATTCTATTGACATATTCGACCAATATCTTCTTGAGCAGACTTTTCTGCACAAGTAAGGGGGGAAGATTCCATTGGTTTGCTCAAGACATTGCATTGCATTAGATACTGCCCGGAAAATTCAATATTATTGACATTTTCGTCTGATATTGCGGTGAGCAAACCTTTCTGCGTAAATAAGCTGGAAGGATTCCATTGGTTTGCTACAGCCATTGCATTGCAATAGAATCTGACTGAAAAGTTCA
>NW_016936731.1:0-227 GCF_001483705.2 Eufriesea mexicana
TAGCCATTGCAATGCTGTAGCACCTGGCTCGAAAATTCAACTTTATTGACATTTTCGACTCATGTCGTGGCGAGGTAACCTTCTTGCATAAATACGGAGGAAAGATTCTATTGGCCAGCTATAGCCATTGCAATTCTATAGTATCTGTATGGAGAATTCAGTTTTATTGACATTTTCCATTAATATCGTGGTGAGCTGTCATCCCTGCATAAATAAGGAGGAAGGAT
>NW_016936731.1:270-624 GCF_001483705.2 Eufriesea mexicana
TACAATTTTATTGACATTTTCGACTAATATCGTGGTGAGCTCACATCCATGCATAAATAAGGAGGAAAGATTGTATTGGCACGCTGTACCCGTTGCAGTGCTATAGAATCTGGCTCGAAAATTCTATTTTATTAACAATTTCGACACATATCGAAGTGTGGTAACCTTCTTGCATAAATGAGGAGGAAAGATTCTATTGGCCAGCTATTGCCATTGCAATTCTATAGTATCTGCTTGGAAAATTCAATTTTATTGACATTTTTGACAAATATCCTGCCGAGCTAGCTTTCTTGCATAAATAATGAGGAAAGTATCTATTGGCGTGCTATAGCCATTGCAATGCTGTAGCACCTG
>NW_016936731.1:659-870 GCF_001483705.2 Eufriesea mexicana
ATTGACATTTTCGACTAATATCGTGGTGAGCTAACATTCTTTTATAAATAAGGAGGAAAGATACTATTGACGTGCTACAGCCATCAAAATGCTATAGAATCTGCCCCGAGAATTCAATTTTAATAACACTTTTGACTAATTTCATTGCGTGGTAACTTTCTTGTATAAATAATGAGGGAAGACACTATTGCCGTGCTATAGCCATTACAAT
>NW_016936732.1:0-507 GCF_001483705.2 Eufriesea mexicana
GTGTGTATCAGAAAAGTAGAAGTTATCCAAACCAAGCCGTGGCCATCATAACGTAGAAAAGCGAAACGTACCTCAACCTAAATGGCGAGACCACTATTACCGGCCTCCCCAGAGCCAAGCACAATCCACTAGAGCACAGCACAGCGCAAACACCTACCTCACTTCTGTGTACAGCACAAAAGTCAAAGATATCCTATCCTAACCCAAACAAACCCAACCAAACCAAGCGTAACCTGACAGTACCTAACGCGCCGCGACCACTGTTTCTGACCTCCCCAGTGGACGGAAACCCGAACATATTAGATCACAGTAGAGCGCAGAAATCCACCTAACAGCAGTCTACAGTACAAATGCCAAAGCTCTCCTGGCCTAACCTAACCAAACATAGCATAATCGAAAGCAACACAACTACACCTAACCGAACTGTACCACTGTTGCTGACCACCCCAGAGTCAAGCAGAATATACTACAGCATAGTAGATCGCAGTCATTTGCGGCCTTTCGGTG
>NW_016936733.1:0-776 GCF_001483705.2 Eufriesea mexicana
GAATCTGGCTGGATAGTACAATTTTATTCACATTTTCGACTAATATCGTGGTGAGCTAACTCTGTTGCATGAATAAGGGGTAAAGATACTATTGGCGTGCTATAGCAATTGGAATGCTCTGGAAACTGGCTGGAAAATAGACATTTTTGACTAATATCGTCGTGAGCTAACTTTCTTGCATAAATAAGAATGAAAGAATCTATTGGAGCGCTATAGCCATTGCAATGCTGTAGAAGCTGGCTGGAAAACATAATATCATTGACATTTTCGTCTAATATCGTGGTGAGCTATCTTTCTTGCATAGGCAAGAAGGAACAATCCATTTGGCGTGCTATAGCCATTGCAATGATAATGAATGTGGTTGGAAAATTCATTGTTAATGGAATTTTCGACTAATATCGTGGTGAGCTAACTTTCTTGCATAAATAAGAATGAAAGAATCTATTGGAGCGCTATAGCCATTGCAATGCTATAGAATCTGGCTGGAAAATTCAATTTTACTGACATTTTTGACGAATATCGTGGTGAGCTAACTCTCTTGCATATATAAGGAGGGAAGATTCTATTGGCGTGCTATATCCTTTGCAATGCTATAGTATCCGGCTGGATAGTACAATTTTATTGACATTTTCGACTGCTATCGTGGTGAGCTAACTCTCTTGCATATATAAGGAGGGAAGATTCCATTGATGTGCTATATCCTTTGCAATGCAATAGTATCTGGCTGGATAGTACAATTTTATTTACATTTTCGACTAATATCGTGATGAGCCAAC
>NW_016936734.1:0-499 GCF_001483705.2 Eufriesea mexicana
ATCATAAATGAATGGATTTGTCCAACGGCTGCAATAATGTCATAATGGCAGCACTCAGTACCGCTGTGTCCATTGTTAGTATATCAGGCTATAATGGATCTGTCCTCTGCCACTCTTGAACTGCAATAGAGCATAAGTCATCACTGATCAGATTAATCCAACGGTTACAGTCGTCTATTGGCGGATGTAATGAGAACCGTTCCGCCAGAGCCAGTTGCAAATTTTTCTGGCCATAACCGTACTATAAATTCATTACTCTAGATTTGCTGTTAAATTTAAGTTATCGGTGTTCTAATTATTCCAACGCGAAATATATTATGTTGATGGCTGTGCAGATCACTGTTCCGCTATTGTGAATGTCTCGAGTGGCAAGGAGCCAGCAATTCGTCATTCTAGAATTGCAATAGGATATGAGTCATCGCAGAATAGATTAATTCAACGTCTACACTGATATGTTGGCGTATGTAATACCTACCGTACCGTCAATTGTGCATTTCAC
>NW_016936735.1:0-880 GCF_001483705.2 Eufriesea mexicana
TGCGGATGTATGGATGTATGTATGGACGAATGTATTTTTGTATGTATGGATGTATGTTAGGATGTATGTATGGATGTATAGATGCATGGATGGATTGGAGGATGGACGTATATATGGATGGATGTATGGATGAATGGATGTATTCATGGATGTTTGTTTGGATGTTTGTATGGATGTTTGTATGGATGCAAGTATGTATGTATGGATGGATGTGTGGAAGGATGTGTGTATGGATGTATGTATGGTCGAATGTATCTGTGTTTGTATGGATGCATGTATTGATGTATGTATGGATGTGTGGATGGATGGATGGATGTGTGTATGGATGTGTGTATGGATGTATGTAAATGTGTGGATGTATGTATGGATGTATGTGTGGATGTATGTATGGTTGGACGGATTTATGGATGTATGGATGTGTGGATGTTTGGATTTATTGATGTACGAATGTACGGATGTAGGGATGTGTGGATGTACGGATGTATATATGTATGGATGTATGCTTTGATGTATGTATGTATTGATGTATGTATGGATGTATGGATGGATGGATGTATCGATGGATGTAGGTATGGTTTGATGGATTTATGGATATATGGATGTGCGGATGTATGGATGTATGTATGGATGTATGTATGTACGGATGTACGTATGGATGCATGTATAGATGTATGTATGGATGTATGGATGGATGGATGTATGGATGGACGTACGTAGGGTTGTACGAATGTATGAATGATACGGATGTATGGATGTATATATGTATGGATGTTTGGATGGCTGTATTTATGGATGGATATATGTATGGATGATTGGTTATATGGATGGATGTACGTTTGGGTGGATAGATGTATGGGTGCGCGGATGTATGGACGTATGG
>NW_016936736.1:0-456 GCF_001483705.2 Eufriesea mexicana
CAGTTCTGGAAAGGTCAGGTCAGATAAGGTCAGTTCATTTCAGCTCAGGTCAGGCCAGGTCAGGACAGGTCAGGTCTGGTTAGTTCAGTTGAGGTCAGGTCAGGTCAGATCAGGTCAGGTCAGGTCAGGTCTGCTCTGGTCAGGTCAGGTCAGGTCAGGTCAGATGATGTCAGTTCTGGTCTGTTCAGGTCAGGCCAGGTCAGGCAAGGTCAGGTCAAGTCAGGTCGAGTCAGGTCAGTTCAGGTCAGGTCAGGCCAGGCCAGGTCTGGCCAGGTCATGCCATTCCAGGCCAGGTAGGGTCAGGTCAGGTCAGGTTAGGTCGGGACAGGTCAGGTTAGGTCAGGCCAGGTCACATGAGTCTGGTCAGGTTAGGGCTGGACAGGTAAGGTCAGTTTTGGTCAGGAGAGGTCAGGTCAGGGCAGGTCAGGTCAAACCAGGACAGGTCAGGTCAGGTCA
>NW_016936736.1:1479-2319 GCF_001483705.2 Eufriesea mexicana
TCGGGTCGGGTCAGGTCAGGTCCGGTCAGGTCAGGTAAGGTCAGTTCAGGACAGGTCAGATCAGTCAGGTCAGGTCAGGTCTAGTTAGGTCAGTTCAGGTCAGGGCAGGACAGGTCGGGTCAGGTCGGGTCCGGCCAGGTCAGGTCATGTCAGGTCAGGTCCGGTCAGGTCAGGTCTGGTATGGTCAGGTCAGGTGAGGTCAGTTCAGGTCAGGTCAGGACAGGTCTGGACAGGTCAGGTCAGGTCAGGTCAGGTAAGGTCAGTTCTGGTCATGTCAGGCCAGTCGAGGCCAGGTCGTGTTAGCTCAGGTCAGGTCAGGACAGGTCAGGCCTGGTCAGGTCAGGTCAGGTCAGATCAGTCCTGTTAGGTCAGGTCAGGTCTCTTCCGAGCAGGTCAGGTCATTTCAGTTCAGGCCAGGAGAGGACAGGTCAAGTCAGGTCAGGTCAGGTCAGTTCAGGTCAGGTCAGGTCAGATCAGTCCTGTTAGGTCAGGTCAGGTCTCTTCCGAGCAGGTCAGGTCATGTCAGTTCAGGCCAGGAGAGGGCAGGTCAAGTCAGGTCAGGTCAGGTCAGTTCAGGTCAGGTCAGGTCAGATCAGTCCTGTTAGGTCAGGTCAGGTCTCTTCCGAGCAGGTCAGGTCATTTCAGTTCAGGCCAGGAGAGGACCATGCGAAGCTAGGTCGTGTCAGGTAAGGTCAGGTCACATCAGGTAAGATCAGTCGGGTCAGATCAGGTCAGGTAAGGTCGGTTCAAGTCAGGACAGGTCAGGTCAGGTAAGGCAAGGTCGGCTCACGTCAGGACAGGTCAGGTCAGGTAAGGTAAGGTCGGCTCACGTCAGGACAG
>NW_016936737.1:0-1422 GCF_001483705.2 Eufriesea mexicana
AGCCATTGCAATGCTGTAGAATCTGTGTAGAAAGTTCAAGTTTATTGACATTTTCGACTAATACCTTGGTGTGTCAACTTTCATGCATAACTAAGGAGGAACGATCCTTTTGGCGTGCTATAGCCTTTGCAATGCTATGGACTCTGGCAAGAAAATTCAATTTTACTGACATTTTCGACTAATATCGTGCTGAGCCACCTTTCTTGAATAAATAAGGAGGAAGAATTCTTTTGGCGCGCAATAGGCATTGCAATGATATAGAATGTGCTTGGTAACTGCAAATTTATTGACATTTCCGACTACTATCATGGTGAGCCTTCTTTCTTTCATAAATAAGGAGGAAGGATACAATTGGCATGCTATAGCCGTTGCAGTGCTATAGAATCAGGCTGAAAAGTTCAATTATATTTACATTTTCGACTAATATTCTGGTGCGTTAACTTGCTTACATAAATAAGGAGGAAAGATTCTATTGGCGTGCTGTAGCCATAGCAGTCGTGTAGAATCTGGCTGGAAAATTCAATTTTAATGACATTCTCGACTAATACCGTGGTGAGCTATCTTCCTTGCATAGGTGAGATGGAAAGATTCTATTGTCGTTCTATTACCATTGCAACGCTGTGGAATCTTCCTGGAAAATTCAATTTTATTGACTTTTTCGACTGATATTGTGGTGAGTTAACTTGCTTGCATAAATAAGGAGGAGAGATTCTATTGGCGGGCTATAGCCATTGCAGTCCTGTAGAATCTGACTTGAAAGTTCAAGTTTATTGACATTTTCGACTAATATCGTGGTTAGCAAACTTCCTTGCGTAAGTATTCAGGAAAGATGCTTTTTGAGTGCTATAGCCATTGCAATGATATAGATTGTGGCTGGAAAATACAATTTTCTTGACATTTTCGACTAATATCGTGGTGAGTTAACTTTCTTGCATAACTATGGAGGAACGACTCTTTTGGCGTGCCACAGGCATTGCATGCTATAGAATCCTCCTGGAAAATAAAATTTTATTGACATTTTCGGCTAATATCATGTTGACCAAACCTCCTTGCATAAGTAACGGGGAAAGATACTTTCGGCGCGATATAGGCTTTGCAATGCTATGGACTCTGGCAGGAAAATTCAATTTTACCGACATTTTCTACTAATACCGTGGTGAGCCACCTTTCTTGCATAAATAAGAGCATAAATAAGGAGGTAGAATTCTATTGGCGTGCTATAGGCATTGCAGTGATATAGAATGTGGTTGGAAAATTCAAATTTATTGACATTTTCGACTAATATCATGGTGAGCTACCTTTCTTTCATAAATAAGGAGGCAGGGTTCAATTGGCATGCTATAGCCGTCGCAATGCTACAGAATCTGGCTGGAAAGTTCAATTCTATTTACATTTTCGACTAATATTGTGGTGAGTTAACTT
>NW_016936737.1:1588-3843 GCF_001483705.2 Eufriesea mexicana
TTGCAATGATATAGAATGTGGTTGGAAACTGCAAATTTATTGACATTTTCGGCTAAAATCATGGTGAGCTATCTTTCTTTCATAAATAAGGAGGAAGGACACAATTGGCATGCTATAGCCGTCGCTATGCTACAGAATCAGGCTGAAAAGTTCAATTTTATTTACACTTTCGACTAATATTGTGGTGAGTTAACTTGCTTGCATAAATAAGGAGGTGAGATTCTATTGGCGAGCTGTAGCCATTGCTGTCCTGTAGAATCTGTCTGGAAAATTCAATTTTATTGACGTTCTCGGCTAATACCGTGGCGAGCTATCTTCCTTGCATAGGTAAGAAGGAAAGATTCTATTGTCGTTCTGTTACCATTGCAACGCTGTAGAATCTTCCTGGAAAATTCATTTTATTGACATTTTCGACTGATATTGTGGTGAGTTAACTTGCTTGCATAAATAAGGAGGAGAGATTCTATTGGCGAGCTATAGCCATTGCAGTAATGTAGAGTCTGACTTGAAAGTTCAAGTTTATTGACATTTTCGACTTATATCGTGTTGAGATAACTTTCATGCATAACTAAGCAGGAACGATTCTTTTGGCGTGCTGTAGGCATTGCATGCTGTAGAATCCTCCTGCAAAATAAAATTTTATGTACATTTTCGACATATATCGTGGTGGCCAGCCTCCTTGCATACGTAACGGCGAAAGATAATTTTGGCGCGATATAGGCTTTGCAGTGCTAAGGACTCTGGCATTAAAATTTAAGTTTACTGACATTTGCGACTAATATCGTGGTGAGCCACCTTTCTTGAATAAATCAGGAGGAAGAATTCTATTGGCGTGCTATAGGCATTGCACTGATATTCAATGCGGTTGGAAAATTCAAATTTATTGACATTTTCGACTAATATCATTGTGAGCTATCTTTCTTTCATAAATAAGGAGGAAGGATTCAATTGGCATGCTATAGCCGTCGCAATGCTATAGAATCTGGCTGGAAAGTTCAATATTATTGATATTTCCGGCTAATATTGTGGTGAGCTAACTTCCTTGCACAAATAAGGAGGAAAGATACTATTGGCGTGCTATAGCCATTACATTGATATAGGATGTGTTTGGAAAATTCAAATTTTTTGACATTTTCGACTAACATCGTGGTGAGCTAACTTTCTTGCACAAATAAGGAGGAAAGATACTATTGGCGTGCTACAGCCATTGCATTGATAAAGAATGTGTTTGGAAAATTCAAATTTATTGATATTTTCGACTAATATCGTGGTGAGCTAACTTTATTGCATAAATAAGGAGGGTCGATGCTACTGGCCTGCTATAGCCATTGCATTGCTATAGCATCCAGCTGGAAAATTCAATTCTATTGACATTTCCGACTAATATTGTCGTGAGCTAACTTTCTTGCATAAATAAGGAGGAAAGATGCTGTTGGCGTCCTATAGGCATTTCAATGCTGTAGAATCTGGAAGGAAAATACAAATTTACTGACGTTCTCGACTAATATCGTGGTGACCAAACCTCCTTGCATAAGTAACGGGGAAAGACACCTTTGGCGCGCTATAGGCTTTGCATTGCTATGGACTCTGGTAGGAAAATTTAAGTTTACTGACATTTTCGACTAATATCGTGGTGAGCCACCTTTCTTGCATAAATAAGGAGGAAGAATTCTATTGGCCTGCTATAGGCATTGCAGTGATATAGAATGTGGTTGGAAAATTCAAATTTATTAACATTTTCTACTAATATCAAGGCGAGCAACCTTTCTTTCATAAATAATGACGACGGATTCAATTGGCGTGCTATAGGCATTGCAATGCTACAGAATATTGATGGTAAATTCAATTTTACTTACATGTTCGACTGATATCGAGGTGAGTTAACTTTCATGCAAAACTAAGGTGGAACGTTTCTGTTTGCGTGCTATAGTCATTGCATGCTGTAGAATCCTCCTGGAAAATAAAATTTTATTGACATTTTCGTCAAATATCGTGGTGGCAAGCCTCCTTGCATAAGTAACGGCGAAAGATACTTTTGGCGCGAAATAGGCTTTGCAATGCTAGGGAATCTGGCAGGAAAATTCAATTTTACTGACATTTTCCACAAATATCCTGGTGAGCCACCTTTCTTGAATAAATAAGGAGGAAGAATACTATTGGCGTGCTATAGGCATTGCAATGCTATACAATGCGGTTGGAAAATTCAAATTTATTGACATTTGCGACTAATATCATGGTGAGCTATCTTTCTTTCA
>NW_016936738.1:0-723 GCF_001483705.2 Eufriesea mexicana
GCATAAATAAGGAGGAAAGATTCTATTGGCGTGCTGTAGGCATTGCAATGCTATAGAATCTGGCAGGAGATTTCAATTTTATCGACATTTTCGACTAATATCGTGGTGAGTTATCTTTCTTGAATAAATAAGGAGCAAAGATTTTATTGGCGTGCTATTGCCATTGCAATGCTAGAGAATCTGGATGGAAAATACAATTTTATTGTCATTTTCGACTAATATCCTTGCGACCTGGCTTTCTTGCATGAACAAGGAGGAACGATTATATTGGCAAGGTATAACCATTACAATGCTATAGAATCTGGCTGGAAAGTGCATTTTTATTGTCATTTTCGACTAATATCGTGGTGAGCTAACTACCTTGCATAAGTAAGGAGGAAGGATCCTTTTGGCGTACTATAGCCATTGCAGTGATATGGAATGTGCCTGGCAGTTTCGATTTTATCGACATTTCCAACGAATATCGTAGTGAGCTATCTTTCTTGCGTAAATAAGGCGGAAAGAATCTTTGGCATGCTATTGGCATCGCAATGCCGAAGAATCTGGCTTGAAAAATCAATTTTATTGACATTTGCGACTAATATGGTGGTGAGCTAACGTTCTTCCATACAACAGGAGGAAAGATACTGTTGGCATGCTGTAGGCATTGCAATGCTATATAATCTTGCTGGAAAATTCAATTTTAATGACATTTTCGTCTAATATCTTGGTGAGATAACTTTC
>NW_016936739.1:0-434 GCF_001483705.2 Eufriesea mexicana
ATGTGTCGCGTCACTTACGAGACATTGAGCACTTCGGTGGTGTAATAAAGCGCAGTTTCTGGTCTATTTACACTTTATTACACGTTTTGTGAGTTGTACGATGATTGCGTGCAGTGTATCGTCTCAGCCTTTGCCGTTTCGTCTTGCTTCGTCTTCCGTTTTGTTTTCTCGTTTTATACGTTTGACTGAGTTTCGATACCGTCTTGATGTTTTGTGTTTTTCGTCTTACTACCGTCTTGTTCGTGTTAATCCTCACTGTCGTCTTGCTTGTTTTACTCCTCACTGTCGTCTGTTCTCTAGTTTTGGCTACTGCCTGTCGTCTCGTTTTGTCTAGTCTTGGTTTGCGGTGATTGAAGGAAAATGAGCGTGGAAGGAGGAAAATTAGAGTTTTTTCATTGGACAAGGAGTTTTGGCGGGCTCTTGGGTTAGGAGAG
>NW_016936740.1:0-983 GCF_001483705.2 Eufriesea mexicana
CGAAAATGTCAATAAAATTGAACATTCCAGCCTGATTCTATAGCATTGCGACTGCTATAGCAATTGTATTGTATCTTTGCTCCTTGTATATGCAAGAAAGTTAGCTCACCACGATGTTAGACGAAAATGTCAATAAATTTGAATTTCCCAAATACATTCTATGTCAACGCAATGGCTATAGCACGCCAATATTATCCTTCCTCCTTATTTATGCAAAAAAGTTAGCTCACCACAAAACTAGCCGGAAATATCAATAGAATTGAGTTTTTCAGCCAGATTCTAAAGCATTGCAATGGCTACAGCTTGCCAATAGTATCTTACCTCCGTTTTTATGCGAGAAAGGTAGCTCACCACGATATTAGTCGAAAATGTGAACAAAATTGAATTTTCCATCCATATTCTATAGCATTGCGACGGCTATAGTACGCCAATTGAATCCATCCTCCTTATTTATGAAAGAAAGCTACCTCACCACAATATTGGACGGAAATGTCAATAAAATTGAATTTTCCAGCTGGATGCTATAGCAATGAATGGCTATAGCAAGTGAATTGAATCTTTCCTCTTTATATACGCAAGAAAGTTAGCTCACTACAATGTTAGTCGAAAATGTCAATAATTTGAATTTTCCGAACGCATTCTGCATCAATGCAATGGCTATAGCACGCTAATAGTATCTTTCATCCTCATTTATGAGAGAAAGCTACCTCACCACAATATTAGTCGGAAATGTGAATAAAATTGAATTTTCCAGCTGGATGCTATAGCAATGAATGGCTATAGCACGCCAGTAGAATCTACCCTCCTTATTTACGCAATAAAGTTAGCTCACCATGATATTAGTCAAAAAAGTCAATAAAATTTAATTTTATATCAAGATTCTGCAGGACTGCACTGGCTATAGCTCGCCAATAGAATCCATCCTCCTTATTTATACAAGCAAGTTATCTCACCACAATATTAGTCGAAAATGTCAATAAAAT
>NW_016936741.1:0-820 GCF_001483705.2 Eufriesea mexicana
TACCACCTTAGTGCTGTACACCGCGATTCTATGGATTTCGACGTTCTACTGTCCTGTCATATGCTCTGCTTGACTCTGGGGAGGCCCGCTATAGTGGTCGCTGTACGTTTGATTTAGTTTTGTTACGTTCGGTTATGTTATGATACTATACCTTAGGATAGGGTTGCTTTGTCTATTGTGCTGTACACTGTTATTCGGTGGATTTCTGCATTCTACAGTGCTCTAATACGTTCTGCTTGTCTCTGGAGAGGACAGAAGGATTGGACACGTCACGCTATGTTGAGTTACGCTTCGTTTGACGGGCTTGGTAAGGTCAGGTTGGGTTTGTATACGTTTGACTTTTGTGATATACACTGCAGTGCCGTGGATTTCTGCGCTCTGTTATGCTGTAGTATACTCTGCTTGGCCGGGTGGACGCTAGCACCAGTGGCCTCTGCACGTTGGGCTTAGTTAGGCTACGTTTGGCTGTTACGTTTTGCGTGGTTAGGATGAGATAGCGTAGGCCTCCCTGCTATGCACAGCTGTCGGCGGATTTCTGCGCTCTAGTGTGTTCTTGAATTTTCGGCTTGTGTCCAGGGGGCAGCATTAGTGGCCTCCGCACGTTAGGCTGGGATATGTCACGTATGCTTGGGTTAGATTTGATTAAAATTCGCCAGGTTATCTTCAACCTTCATGCTGTACACAGCTGTTCGGATGATATCTGCTCTCGACTCTGCTCTACAATATTCTACTTGGCCCTGTGTAGGCCAGCAATGGGGATCGCTGCACGCTACGCTGTGCTATGTTACGTTTGGTTACGTTGTGGTAGGATATACGAGGA
>NW_016936742.1:0-841 GCF_001483705.2 Eufriesea mexicana
GATGTATGGATTTATGGATCTATATATGTATGGATGTATGGATGGATGGATGTAAGGATGGATGGATTTACGGATGTGTGCATGTATGAATGTATGGATGGTTGGTTGTATGGATGCATGGATGTATGGGAGGATGGTTGTATGGATGGAAATATGTATGAATTGATATCCGTATGGATGTATGTATGTATGGATGGATTGAGGTATGGGTGGTCGGATGAACAGATGAATGGATGTACGGAAAATGGATGTATGGATGTATATGTGTATGGATGTATCGATGTATATATGTATGGATGTATGGATGGTGGATGTATGGATGTATGGATGGTGGATGTATGAATGTATGGATGGATGGATGTATGGATGTATGGATGGATGGATGTACGGATGGATGGATGTATGTATGGATGTATGGATGGATGGATTTATGGATGCGTCGATGTATGAATGTATGGTGCATGGTTGTATGGATGGATAGATGTATGGATCTATGGATGTATGAATGCGAGCTGGTGCGGATAGATGGAAGTATGGTCGATTAATGTATGGATGGGTGGACGTATGGGTGGATGGAAGTATGGAAAGATGGATGTATGGTTGTATGGATGTAAGGATGGATGGATTTACGGTTGTGTGTATGTATGAATGTATGGATGGTTGGTTGTATGGATGCATGGATGTATGGGAGTATGGTTGTATGGATGGAAAGATGTATGAATTGATGGCCGTATGGATGTGTGTATGTATGGATGGATTGTGGTATGGGTGGTTGGATGTACGGATGAATGGATGTACGGTAGAATGGATGTATGAATGGATTAAGGTATGGATGTATGTG
>NW_016936743.1:0-214 GCF_001483705.2 Eufriesea mexicana
AGTGAAAGCTACCCTTTTTTTCTTTTTTTTCACGTGGGGGAAATCTTCCAAAGATACCCGGCCCCCTTAGCGGAGGGGGCGGGGTTATGTGGGATTTTTACCCACTAAAACCCCCACGATGGTCAGACCTTCGCATTTCGGTGCGCCCTGGACTTCGCGGCGACGCAATTGCCAGGACGCCCCCGCGACGCAACCGCAGTTCCCTCCCGGCGCG
>NW_016936743.1:266-490 GCF_001483705.2 Eufriesea mexicana
TTGCAGGCACACATACAAACACTCATGCGCACACAACACGCATACCACCGCACCGCAACGCACGCACACCCTGCGGACGCCGCGCGACCATCACGCGACGCCACGCACCCAGACCACGGTCTCTCGAACTAACGGGCCCCCACACGTCAGCTCGTGGTCACCCTGCCCTAGGTTACAACGGGAGAGAGAGACGGTCTCCCCGGCCGTAGGTACATGGTCGCTCG
>NW_016936744.1:0-273 GCF_001483705.2 Eufriesea mexicana
GTGCCGATATACCTGTACCGTCCCGGTATCCGTCTCTGGATACCGCCTGCGGTGACGGTCGCAGGCGTCCTACCTGTTTCCCTTGCTGTTGTTTCCTCCGGTTCTCCTCGTGGTCATCCTGCCTGGCCATCTTCTTCGCATGTCCAAGTTGGCTGCTTCCTCCTTAGCAGATGTTGGTCCTGTTCCGGAAGGGTCCTGCTTGTGCCAGCGTTGTGCTTCTTCTTGGTCCTCTGCTTCTAATACCTTCTTCTTCTTCCACACCGCATCTTCTCC
>NW_016936745.1:0-1408 GCF_001483705.2 Eufriesea mexicana
CTATCATGGGTAAGGCATGGATGGCTCTGATCTTTCTACTATACACTGCGAATCTATGGATTTCTGCGCCCTACACACCTCTAGTATGTCCCGCATGGCCCTGGGGAAGCCAGCAACTGTGGTCGCGGCAAGTTATGTCCTGTTGTGTTACGCATGGCTAGGATATGCTTGGCTAAGTTGGGATGGGATTGCTTTGACTTTTGTGCCGTAGACCGTTATTCGGCGGGCTTCTGCGCTCTACAGCGCTCTAGTATGCTCTTCTTGGCTTTGGGGAGGACAGCAGTAGTGGTCTCGGCACGTTACATTTAGTTATGTTACTTTCGGCTATGTTACGAATGGATAGGTTAGGAAAGGATTGCTATAACTTTTGTGCTGAACGCATATATGCGGAGGACTTCTGCGCTCTACTGTGCTCTAATATGCTTTGCTTGTCTCTGGGGAGGCCAGGATCAGTGCTCCTGGCACGTTTGGTTTAGTTACCTTACGTTCGCTTTTGTTGGGCTGGGATAAGGTTGGTTTGGTTGGCATTGACTTTTGCGCTACACACTGCTACACGGAGGACTCCCGCGCTCTGATGAGCACTAGTATATTCTGGTCGGCTGTGCGGAATCCAGCTGCAGTGGTATCGGCACGTTATGTTGGGTTAGGTTACGATTGGTTTTGCTATGTTTGGTCAGGTTAGGAGATGATAACTGCGTCTCCTCGGCTGTACACCGCTATGCGGTGGATTTCTACGCCCTACGTAGCTCCATTATACTCTACTCGTCTCGCGGGAGCCAAGTATCTACGCCCTACGCAGCTCCATTATACTCTACTCGTCTCGCGGGAGCCAAGTGATAGTGGTCTCGGCAGGTTAGGTTCAGTTAGGATACGTTTGGTTACATTACATCTGTTTGGGTTAGCTTCGGGATGCTTGACTTTCATTGCATAACTGTTATTCGGAGGGCCTCTGCGCTTTACTGTGCTCTACTGTGTTCTGCATGGCATTGGCGAGGACAGGAACTGTGGCCTCGGCACGTTAGGTTGAGCTAAGCAACGTTCGGTTTTATTGCGTTTGTCTATGTTACAATAGGGTAGCTTCGACAGTTGTGCTATGCACTGCGATTCTATGGACTTCTGCACTCTATTCTCCTCTAATATGTTCTGCTTGGCACTGAGGAGTGCAGCAGCTCCGCTCTCGGCACGTTTATAGTAGTTGCGCTCCGTTTGGTTACGTTACGTTCGGCTAGGTAGGGGTAGGGTCGCTTAGACTTTTGCTCTATACATAGCAATTCAGTGGACTTCTGGGCCATACATTGCCCTACCATACTCTACCCGAATCTCGGGATTGCAGAAGCAGTGTTCGCGGCACGTTAGGTTGAGGTATATTACGCTTGGTTAGGTTAGGTCACGTTGCGTTAGGTTAAGA
>NW_016936745.1:5091-6224 GCF_001483705.2 Eufriesea mexicana
GTTCTGCATGGCTCTGCGCAGGAGAGCAATACTGGTCGCGACAGGTTAGGTTGTGCCGGGCTATGTTTGATCAGGTTAGGTTAGGACGTGTTCGGTTAGGGTATCTTCGACTTTCGTGCTGTAATGCTGCAATGCGGCGGATTTCCTCGCTCTACTGCGCTATAGTATATTCTGTTATGCTCTGAGGAGGCCAGCAATAATGGTCTGTGCAAGTTGGATTGAGTTATGTTACGTTTGGTTATATTATGTTCGGGCAGGTAAGGATAGGGTAGCTATGACTTGGTTAGGGTAATTTTGACTTTTGTGCTGTATACTCCTATTCGGTAGGATTTTTGCGATCTACGTTGCTCTGATTTATTCGGCTTGGCTGTCGTGGGGCTCGTGGCGCTGGCGCGTCAGGTTTAGCTACGTTGCGTTCGGTTTGGCTAGGTTCGGTTACCTTTGGTTAGGATAGCATTGTCTTTTGCGCTTTACACTGCTGTACGGTGGATCTCTGCGCTCTACCGCGGTCTGGTAAATTATGCTTGGCTCTTATGAGACCAGCAGTATTGCAATCGGCACGTTAGGTTGTGTCCGATTACGTTCAGTTTGGTTAGGTTTTGTTAAATTTGGCTATGGCAGCAATGTCTTTTGCGCTATACGCCGCTATTACTTCGATTTTCGCTCTCTCCTCTTCTCTAATATGCCCTGCCAGGCTATGTGGTGCCCAGTAGCAGTGGTCTCTGCCCGTTATGTTGAGTTAGGCTGCGTTTCGTTAGGTTATGTTTGCTTCGGCTATGTATGGATAGCTTTGACTTTCGTGCTGCACACTGTCATTCGGCGGATTTCTGCGCTCCTCTGTTCCGTACTATATTCTGTTTGGCCCTGGGGAGTTCAGCAATGACGGTCTGGGCACGTGAGGTTTTGTCAGGCTACGTAGGTTTATGTCAAGTTCGGTTAGGTTAGAAACGGATATACACTGATGCTATACACTGATGTTCGGTAGACTTCTGCGTTCCACTGTGCTCTAATATGCTCTGCTGATCTCTGGGGATTCCAGCGCTGGTCGTATTGGCCGTTAGGTTTGGCTGGGTTACGTTTGGTTTGGTTAGATTCGTTTGGGCTAGGTTAGAAACGCTTTGACTCTTCTGCTA
>NW_016936746.1:0-1462 GCF_001483705.2 Eufriesea mexicana
ATATCGTGGTAAGCTAGCTGTCTTGCATATATAACGAGGAAAGATACCATTGGCGTGCTATAGCCATTTCACAGCTATAGAGTCCGGCTTGAAAATTCAATTTTATAGAAATTTTCGACTAATATAGTGGTGAGCAAACTTTCTTGCATAAATGAGGAGGAAAGATTCTATTGGCGTACCATAGCAATGGAAATGCTCTAGAATCAACCTGGAAAATTCAATTTTCTTGACATATTCGTCTAATATCGTGGTGAGCTGGCTGTCTAGAATAAATAAGGAGGAAAGATTCTATTGACGAGCTGTAGCAATTGCATTGCTGCAGGATCTGGACGGAAAACTCAATTTTATTGACATTATCGACTAATATTGTGCTGAGCTATCTGTCTTGCATAAATAAGGAGGAAAGATTCCATTGGCATGCATAGCCATTGCAATGCTTTACAATCTTGCTGGAATATTCAATTTTATATACATTTTCGACTAATATAGTGGTGAGCTAATTTTCTTGCATAAATAAGAATGAACGATCATATTGGTGTGCTATAGCCATTGCAGAGCTATAGAATCCGTCTGGAAAATTCAAATTTACAGTCATTTTGGACTAATATAGTGGTCAGCTATCTTTCTTGCATAAATGAGGAGGAAAGAGACCTTTGGCGTGCTATATCCATTGCATTGCTATAGGGCCTGGCGGGAAAATTCAATTTTATTGTCATCTCCGCTAATATCGTGGTGAGCTAACGTTCGTCCATATTTAGGATGAAAGACTCTATTGGCGTGGTATAGCTATAGCAATGATATAGAATCGGGATGGAAAATTCAATTATATTGACATTTTCGACTAATGTCGTGGTAAGCTATCTGTCTTGCATAAATAAGGAGGAAAGATTCCATTGGCATGCTTTAGCCATTGCAATGCTTTGGAATCTGGCTGGAATATTCAATTTTATCGACATTTTCGACTAATTTATTGATGAACTATCTTTCTTGAATAAATGAGGAGGAAAGGTTCTATTGGCGCGCTATAGACATAGCAATGGCCTAGAATCTGCCTGGAAAATTCAATTTTATTGACATTTTCGACTAATATCGTGGTAAGCTAGCTCTCTTGCATATATAAGGAGGAAGGATACCATTGTCGTGCTATAGCCATTGTAATGCTGTAGAATCCGGCTGGAATATTCAATTTCATTGACATTTTCTACTAATATCGTGGTGAGCTAACTTTCGTGCATAAATAGGAATGAAAGACTCGATTGACGTGCTGTAGCCATTGCATTGCTACAGGATATGGCTGGAAAATTCAATTTTATAGACATTTTCGACTAATATAGTCGTGAGCTACCTATCTCGCTTAGATAAGGAGGAAGGATGCTTTTGGCGTGCTGTAGCCAATGCTATGCCATAGAATTCGGCTGGGGAATTCAATTTTATTGACATTTTCGACAAATATCGTGGTGAG
>NW_016936747.1:0-1054 GCF_001483705.2 Eufriesea mexicana
ATTGGCGTGCTATAGCCACTGCAATGGCATATAATCTGGATGAAAAATCCAATTTTATTGACATTTTCTGCTATTATCGTGGTCAGATAGCTTTATTGCATAAATAAGGAGGAAAGATTCTTTTTGCGCAATATACCCGTTGCAGTTCTATAGAAACAGGCTGGAAAATCCAATTTTATAAACATTTCCTTCTAATATCGTGGTGAGCTAACTTTGTTGCAGAAATAAGGAGGAAAGATTCTATTTGCCTGCTATAGCCATTGCAATGATATATAATCTGGATGCAAAATCCAATTTTATTAACATTTTCTACTAATATCGTGGTGAGCTAACTTTCTTGCATAAATAAGGTGGAAAGATGCTATTGGCGTGATATAGCCATTGCAATGTTATAGAATCGTGTTGGATAATTAAATTTTATTGACATTTTCAACTAATATCGTGGTGAGCTAACTTTGTTGCGTAAATAAGGAGTAAAGATTCTATTGGCGTGCTATAGACATTGCAATGCTATGGAATCTGCATGGGAAATACAATTTTATTCACATATACGACTATTGCCGTGGTGAGCTATCTTTCTTGCATAAATAAGGAGAAAAGATTCTATTTGCGTGCAATACTAGTTGCAGTGTTATAGAATCTGGCTGGAATATTCAGTTTGATTGATATTTTCGACTAATACTGTGGTGAGCTATCTTTCTTGCATTAACAAGGTGGAAGAATACTTTTGGCGTGCTATTCCCATTGCAATGCTATATAATCTGGCTGGAAAATTCAATTCTACTATTGTTATTTTCGGACAATATCGTGGTGAGCTGACCTCCTTGCATATATAAGGAGGATGAATACTATTGGCGTGCTATTGCCATTGCAGTGCAATAGAATCTGGCTGGAAAGTCCAATTTTATTGACAATTTGGAATAATATCGCGGTGAGCTAACTTTCTTGCATAAATAAGGAGGAAAGATTCAATTGGCGTGCTACAGCCGTGGAAGTGCTATAGTACAAGGCTGGAAAATATAATTATATAGACAGTTTCGACTAATATCGGGGT
>NW_016936748.1:0-221 GCF_001483705.2 Eufriesea mexicana
TCTATTCACCAAGCTATAGCAGATTTTAGATTCTGAATAGACGTATTCTCAGGCAAGCAGATGGCTATACCTGCCATTGGATTGAAGGCGTTAGGCGATGTACTCACCGAGCTATAACAGATTATAGATCTTGAATAGCCCTATTCTATGGCAAGTAGATGGCTGTAACTGCCATTGGATGGAAGGCGTTAGGCGATCTATTCACCAAGCTATAACAGGTT
>NW_016936748.1:321-677 GCF_001483705.2 Eufriesea mexicana
TAGACCTATTCTCTGGCAAGTAGATGGCTGTAATTGCCATTGGATTGAAGGCGTCAGGCGATCTATTCACCATGCTATAACAGATTTTAGATTCTGAATAGACCTATTCTCTGGCAAGCAGATGACTATACCTGCCATTGGATTGAAGGCGCAAGGTGATGTATTCACCAAGCTATAGCAGATTATAGATCTTGCATAGACCGATTCTCTGGCAAGTAGATGGCTGTACTTGCCATTGGATTGAAGGCGATAGGCGAACTATTCACCAAGCTAAAAGAGGTTATAGATTTTGAATAGACCTATTTTCTGGCAAGTAGAAGTCTGTATTTGCCATTGGATTGAAGGCGTTAGGCGAT
>NW_016936749.1:0-700 GCF_001483705.2 Eufriesea mexicana
TATGCATCGAAACTAGCTCACCACGACATTAGTCGAAAATGGCAATGAAATTGAATTTTGCTGGCATATTCGTTATCATTGCAATGGCGATAGCACGCCAATAGAAACTTTCCACGTTATTTATGCAACAAAACTAGCTCTCCACTATATTATTCGATAATGTCAATAAAATTGAATTTTCCAGCCAAATTCTATAGTTTTGCAATGGCTATAGCGTGCCATTAGAATTTTTTCTCCTCATTTATGGAACAAAATCAGCGCACCACGATATTAGTCGAAAATGTCCATAAAATTGAATTTTCCAGTCAGATTCTGTAGCATTGCAATGGCCATAGCATGCCCATAGCATCTTCCCTCCTTATTTATGCAACAAAATTAGCTCTCCACGATATTAGTCGATAATGCCAATAAAATTGGATTTTCCTGCCAAATTCTATTGCATTGCAATGGCTATAGCGTGCCAATAGAAAAAAAGTGCCAATAGTATCTTTCCTCCTTATTTATGCAACGAAATTAGCTGACCACGATATTAGTCGAAAATGTCAATAAAATTCATTTTTCCATTCAGCCTCATTTGCATTGCAATGGATATAGCACGCCAATAGAATCCTTCCCCCTAATTTATGCAACAAAATTGGCTCTCCACGACATTAGTCGAAAATGTCAATAAAATTGATTTTTCCATTCAGATTCTATTGCA
>NW_016936750.1:0-800 GCF_001483705.2 Eufriesea mexicana
AATTCAGTAGAATCTGGCTGGAAAGTTCAATTTTGTTGACATTTTCGACTAATATCGTTGTGAATTAACTTGCTTGCATAAATAAGGAGGAAAGATTATGTTGGCGTGCTATATGTGTTGCAATGCTGTAGAATCTGGAAGGAAAGTTCAATTTTATTGACATTTTCGACTGATATCGTTGTGAGCTAACTTTCTTGCTCAAATAAGGGGAAAAGATTCGGTTGGCGTGATGTAGGCATTGCAATGCTACAGAATCTTGCTGGAAAATCCAATTTTACTCACATTTTCGTCTGATATCGTGGCGAGCTTTCTTCCTTGCATAGGTAAGGAGGAAAGATCCTTTTGGCGTGCTATAGAGATTGCAATTCAGTGGAATCGGGCTGGAAAGTTCAATTTTGTTGACATTTTCAACTAATGTCGTGGTGAGTTAACTTCCTTGCGTATGTAAGCAGGAAAGATCCTCTTGGCGTGATATAGCCATTGCAATGCTATAGAATCTGGCTGGAAAGGTCAATTTTATTGACATTTTCGACAAATATAGTGGTGAGCTAACTTTCTTGCACTTATAAGGAGGAAAGATTCTATTGGTGTGCTATAGGCATTGCAAAGCTATAGAATCTTCCTGGAAAATTCAATTTTATTGACATACTCGACTGATATCGTGGTGAGCTAACTTTATTGCATAAATAAGGAGGAAAGTTTCAATTGGCGTGCTATAGCCGACGTAATGCTATAGTATATGGCTGGAAAGTACAATTTTGTTGACATTTTCGACTAATATCGTTGTGAGTTAACTTGCT
>NW_016936751.1:0-336 GCF_001483705.2 Eufriesea mexicana
AGAAAATAGGTCTATTCAAAGACTATAACCTGCTATAGCTTGGTGAATAGAACGAGTAACGCCATCAATAAAATGGCAAGAACAGCCATCTACTTGCCAGAGAATAGGTCTATTCAAAATCTATAATCTGTTATAGCTTGGAGAGCAGGTCGCCAATCGCCATCAATAAAATGGCAAGTACAGACATCTACTTGCCAGAAAAAAGGTCTATTCAAAGTCTATAACCTGCTATAGCTTGGTGAATAGAACGAATAACGCCTTCAATCCAATGGTAACTACAGCCATCTACTTGCCAGAGAATAGGTCTATTCAAAATCTATAATCTGTTATAGCTTG
>NW_016936751.1:367-582 GCF_001483705.2 Eufriesea mexicana
TACAGCCATCTACTTGCCAGAGAATAGGTCTATTCGAAATCTATAACCTGTTATAGCTTGGAGAATGGATCGCCAGACGCCTTCAATCCAATGGCAAGTACAGCCATCTGCTTGCCAGAGAATTGCTCAATTCAAAATATATAATCCGTTAAAGCTTGGAGAATAAGGCGCCTAACGTCTTCAACCAATGGCAACTACAGCCATCCACTTGCCAG
>NW_016936752.1:0-813 GCF_001483705.2 Eufriesea mexicana
GAAAATGTCAATAAAATTGAATTTTCCATCCAGATTCTGTAACATTGCAATGGCAATAGCACGCAAATAGATTCATTCCTCCTTATTTATGCAAGAAAGTTAACTCACCACGATATTAGTCGAAAATGTCAATAAAATTGAATTTTCCGGCCAGATTCTACAGCATTGCAATGGTTACTGCTTGCCAACAGAATCTTTCCGCCTTATTTACGCAAGAAAGGTAACTCACCACGATATTAGTTGAAAGTGTCTATAAAATCGATACTGCCAGGCACATTCCATATGATTTCAATGGATATAGCACGCCAAAAGGATCCTTCCTCCATACTTATGCAGGGAAGCTAGCTCAACAAGATATTAGCCGAAATTGTCAATAATGTTGAATTTTCCTGCCAGATTCTACTGCATTGCAATGGCAGTAGCACGCCAATAGAATCTTTCTTCCTTATTTATGCAAGAAAGGTAACTCACCACGATATTAGTCGAAAATGTCATTTAAATTGAATTTTCCGGCCTGATTCTACAGCACCGCAATGGCTAGAGCACGCCAAAAGGATCTTTCCTCCATACTTATGCAAGGAAGCTGGCTCACCACGACATTAGTCGAAAATATCAATAAAATTGAACTGTCCAGCCCGATTCTGCAGCACTGCAATGGCTATAGAAGGCCAAAAGGATCTTCCCTTCTTACTTATGCAAGGAAGTTGGCTCACCACGATATTAGTCGAAAATATCAATAAAATTGAACATTCCAGCCCGATTCTGCAGCATTGCAATGGCTGTAGCAGGCCAAAGGTATCTTTCCTCCTTACT
>NW_016936752.1:6160-7298 GCF_001483705.2 Eufriesea mexicana
AATTAAATTTTCCGGCCAGATTCTATAGCATTGCAATGGTTATAGCTTGCCAATGTAACCTTTCCACCTTGTTTATGCAAGAAAGTTAGCTCACCACGATATTAGTCGAAAATCTCAATAAAATTGATCTTTGCAGGCAGATTCTATAGCATTGAAATGGCTATAGCACACCAAAAGTATCTTTCCTCCTTACTTATGCACGGGAGTTGGCTCACCACGGTGTTAGTCGAAAATGTCAACAAAATTGACTTTTCCAGGACGATTCTATTGCATTGCGAAGCCTAGAGCACGCAAGTAGATTCTTCCTGCCTTTTTTATGCAAGAAATGTAGCTCACAACAATATTAGTCGTAAACGTTAATAAAATTGATCTTTCCAGCCAGATTCTATAGCATTGCGACGGCCGTAGCACGCCAATTGTATCTTTCCCACTTATTTATGAAAGAAAGTTAGCTCACCAGGATATTAATAGAAAATGTCAATAAAATTGAGTTTTCCATCCACATTCATTATCATTGCAATGTCTATAGCACGCCAATAGAACCTACCCTGCTTATTTAGACAAGAAAGGTACCTCACCACGATACTAATCGAAACTGTCAATAAAATTGAACTTTCCTGCCAGATTCAATAGCATTGCAAAGCCTATAGCAGGCCGATAGAATATTTCCTCCTTATTTATGCAAGAAACGTACCTCACCTCGATATTAGTCGAAAATGTCAGTAAAATTGAATTTTCCAGCCATATTCCAGTGCATTGCAATGGCTATAGCACTCCAAAAGATTCTTTCCACCTTATTTATGCAAGAAAGTTAACTCTCCAAGATATTAGTCAAAAATGTCAATAAAATTGAATTTTCCAGCAAGATTCTACGGCATTGCAATTGCTATAGTACTCCAAAAGCATCTCTCCTCCTTACTTATGCAAGGAAGATAGCTCTCCGCGATATTAGTCGAAAATGTAAATAAAATTGAATTTTCCAGGAAGATTCTACTTCATTGCAATGCCTATAGCGCACCATTAGGATCAATACTCCCTATATATGCGAGAAAGCTAACACACCACGTTATTAGCAGAAAATGTCAATAAAATTGAATTTTCCATCCAGATTCTGTAACATTGCAATGGCAATAGCACG
>NW_016936753.1:0-276 GCF_001483705.2 Eufriesea mexicana
GCTATAGCACGCCAATAGAATCTGTCCTACTTATTTACGCAAGAAAGTTATATCACCACGACATTAGTCGAAAATGACAATAAAATTGTATTTTCCAGCCAGATTCTATAGCACCGCAATGGATATAGCACGCCAATAGAATCTTTCCTCCTTATTTATGAATGAAAGTTAGCTCACCACGATGTTACTCCAAAATGTCATTAAAATTGAATATTCCAGCCTGATTCTATAGCATTGCAATGGCTATAGCACGCGAATAGAATCTTTCCTCCTAAA
>NW_016936754.1:0-1325 GCF_001483705.2 Eufriesea mexicana
CTCAACCTAAGGTGCCGCCACCACAATTCCCGGTGTCTCCAGAGAAAAGCACAGTAAGATAGACCACTTTGTAGCGCAGGATTCCATAGAATAGCATTGTGTAGCGAAAAGCCAATGCTGTCCATACCTGACCAAAGCTAGCGTAACTTAACCAAACGTAACATAACTCAAAGTCACGTGCCGCGACCACGATTGCTGGCCTCCCCTGTGCCAAGCAGAACATATTAGAGTAAAGTAGGGCGCTGAAATCTACCATATAACAGCGTATAGCACGAGAGTCTAAGATATCACAACCTAACATAAGCATGCGTAAAGTAACACAACATAGCGTGCCACGGCCCCTATGCTGCCAACCCAGAGTCTGGCAGGATACAGTAAACACTTGTAGGGTGCAGAAAGGCGCCGAAAGGAAACGTATATCACAAAAGTCAGAGCGACCGTAACCAAGTCTAACCTTACCTAACCATACCAAACGTAGATTATCTAAACACTACTTACCGGGAGCCCTATTGCTGGCCTCCATGGAGCCATGCAGAACATATTTGAGAACAGCAGTGCGCAGAAATCCGCCGAAAAGCAGTGCAAACCACGGAAGCCAGTTCCATCGTTCCTAACCGCACCAAACGTAACGTAAACATAGGCACCTGCATCAACATAACGTGCCGAGGCCACAATTGTTCGCCTCCCCAGGGTGAAGCAGAACAAGCTAGAGCAGAGTAGAGCGCAGAAACCACCAAATAGCTGTGTACAACACAATAGCCAAAGCAGTCCCATTCTAAACAATTCAAACGTAACGTAACCAAACGTGACACAACAGAGCTTTAAGTTGCGAGACCTCTATAGCTGCCCCCCCCTCGGAGCCAAGCAGAAAACGTTAGAGGAGAGAAGAGCGCAGAAATGCATAGAACCGCAGTGTATAGCACAAAAGTCATAGCCACCCTATCCCAGCCTAAAAAGACTTAACATAACCGGACGTAACCGAACCAAACCTAAAGTGCCGAAGACACTATCGCGGGCCTGCAGAAAGCACTGGAGAACAGCAGAGCGCAGGAATCCACCGAGTTGCAGTGCATAGCGCAAGAGTCGACGATATCCTGGCATGACCTGTCCTAGCATAACCTAACCGAACGTAGCCTAACTCAAATTAACGTGCCGAGAACATAACTGCTATCCTATGCCAAGGAGAACATGCTAGAGCGCAGTAGAGAGCAGAAATGCACCGAAGAGCAGTTTTCAGCAAAAATTCAGAGCTATACTATCCTAGCATGAAAAATCATAGCACGACCAAACGTAACCTTGCTCAACCTAACGTGCCGCGACAGAAA
>NW_016936755.1:0-477 GCF_001483705.2 Eufriesea mexicana
TCTGCGCCCAGCTCATTTCTACAATTTCTGCTTGGCCCTGGGGAGGTCAGCAACAGTGGTCACGGCACGATGGGTAGAGGTCTGTTACGTTTGGTTCTGTTACGATTGGTCTGGTTAGGAGATAGTAGCTTTGGCTTTAGTGCTATGGTCTGCTATTAGGTGGATTTCTGCGACCTACAGTGCTCTATCATTTTCAGCTTTGGTCCGGGAATGCCAGCGATTGTGGTCTCGGCACGGTATGCTGTGCTAGCTTACATTCGGTTAGGTTGAGTTTGGCTACGTTTGGTTAGGACAACTTCAACTTTTCCGCTGTACACAGCTATTCGGTGGACTTCGGAGCTCCACTGTGTTCTAGTATGTCGTGCTTGGCATGCCCGGCGGCGGTGGGGCATCATTATCGGTTTCGGCACGTTCGGTTGAGTTAGGCTCTGTTTGGTTATTTCCAGTTGATTTTGGTTAGGCTCAGGTAGCTTTGAC
>NW_016936756.1:0-218 GCF_001483705.2 Eufriesea mexicana
CACTGCGATGCCAGCAACTATGGTCCCGCCACGTAAGTTTGGGAGAGTCTGCGCTTTTTTGTGATAGGTTCGTTTTGGTCAGGTAGAGTAGCTTCGACGATTCTGCACTAAACAGCTCTACTATGGACTTCTGCGCACTACTTTACCCTACTCTACTATGCTTGGTACTGTGGGGTCCAGCAATATAGTTCGCGGCACGTTAGTTTGCGGCGGGATAC
>NW_016936757.1:0-734 GCF_001483705.2 Eufriesea mexicana
ATTTGACCTTTATGCTACACGCAGCTCTTCTATGGACTTCTGCGCTCTGCAGTGCCCTATCACAGAATGTTTGGCTCTCGTGTGGCCAGTAATGGTGGTCGTGGCACGTGAGTTTGCATTATGTTACTTTTAGTTGATTTACGTTTGGCTCCGTTAGTATATAGCTGCTTAGACTTTTGTGCTATACGCTGCTGTATTGCGGATTTCTGCGCTATACTGTGTACTAATATGTTCTGCAAAGCTCTGGGGATCGCAGCAGTGGCGGTATCGCAGTGTTAGGTTGATTTAGGCTATGTTCGGTTTGGTTTGGTCTGGACAGGTTATGTTATGGTATCTATGACTTTTATGCTAAACACTGCTCTTTGGTGGCTTCCTGCATTCCACTGTGCTCTACTAAATCCTGCTCGGATTTGTGTGCAATAGTGGTGGTGGCAAGTTTAGTTTAGTTACTATCCGTTTCGTTAGGTTTTGTTGGTTTGTGTTATGTTTGGTTAGGTTAGGTTAGGTTAGGTAAGGATAGTATGGATATGTCTATTGTGCTATAGGCTGCTATTCGGCGGACGTTCGCGCCCTACTGATGTATAATACGTTCTGCCTTTCTCTAGGGATACCAGCAATAGTGGTGGCAGCAAAGTAGATTCGATTACGTAACGTTAGGTTAGGTTTCGTCAGGATATCTTCGACTTTACCGCTATGCATTGCAATGCGGTAGATTCCTGCGATCTACTGTGCTC
>NW_016936758.1:0-939 GCF_001483705.2 Eufriesea mexicana
GGCCAGATTCAATAGCATTGCAATGGTTATAGCTTGCCAATATAATCTTTCCTCCTTGTTTATCCAAGAACGTTTGCTCACCACGATATTTGACGAAAATGTCAATAAAATTGAATCTGCCAGGCACATTCTATATCATTGCAATATATATCATTGCTATGGTTATAGCACGCCAAAAGAATCTTTCCTCCTTATTTATGCAAGAAAGGTAGCGCTCCACAATATTATACGAAAATCTCAATAAAATTGAATTTTCAGGCCAGATTCTATAGCATTGCAATGGTTATAGCTTGCCAATATAATGTTACCTCCTTGTTGATGCAAGAAAGCTAGCTCACCACGATATTAGTCGAAAATGTCAATAAAATTGAATTTTCCAGCCTGATTCTACAGCATTTCAACGGGTATAGCACGACAATAGAATCCTTCCTCCTTATTTATGCAAGAAAGTTAGCTCACCACGATATTAGTCAAAAATGTCAATAAAATTGAATTTTCCAGCCAGATTCTATAGCATTGCAATGCCTATAGCACGCCATTAGAATGTTTCCTCCTGATTTATGCAAGAAAGTTAACTCACCACGATATTAGTCGAAAATGTCAATAAAATTGAATTTTCCAGCCAGATTCTATAGCATTGCAATGCCTATAGCACGCCATTAGAATGTTTCCTCCTGATTTATGCAAGAAAGTTAACTCACCACGATATTAGTCGAAAATGTCTATATAATTGAATCTGCCAGGCACATTCTATGTCATTGCAATGGTTATAGCACGCCAAATGAATCTTGCCTTCTTATTTATGCAACAAAGTTAGCTCATCTCGATATTAGTCGAAGATGTCAATAAAATTCAATCTGCCAGGCACATTCCACATCATTGCAGTGGTTATAGCACGCCAAAAGAATATTTCCTCCTTTTTTATGCAAGAAAGGTAGC
>NW_016936758.1:1060-2362 GCF_001483705.2 Eufriesea mexicana
AAGCTAGCTCATCGCGATATTAGTCGAAAATGCCAATAAAATTGCATTTTCCATTCAAATTCTATAGCATTGCAATGGCAATAGCACGCCAATAGAATCTTTCCTCCTTATTTATGGAAGAAAGGAACCGCACCATAATATTATTCGAAAATGTCTATGAAATTGAATATTCCGGCCAGATTCTATAGCATTGCAATGGTCACAGCTTGCCAATATAATCTTTCCTCCATGTTTATGCATGAAAGTTAGCTCACCACGATATTTGACGAAAAAGTCAATAAAATTGAATCTGCCAGGCACATTCTATATAATTGCAATCGCTATAGCACGCCAGTAGAATCTTTCCCCCTTATTTGTGCAAGAAAGGCAGGTCACCACAATATTAGAAGAAAATGTCTATAAAATTGAATTTTCCAGCCTGATTCTACAGCATTTCAGCAGGTATAGCACGCCAAAAGAAACCTTCCTCCTTATTTATGATAGGCAGTTTGCTCACCACGATAATAGTATATAATGTCAATAAAAGTGATTTTTCCAGACAGATTCTTCTGCACTGCGGTGGCTATAGCACTCCAAAAGGATTTTTCCTCCATACGTATGCAAGGAAGCCTGCTCACCACGATATTAGTCAAAAATGTCAATTAAATTGAATAATCCAGCAAGATTCTATATCATTGCAATGCCTATAGCATACCAACAGAATATTAGCCCCCTGATTTATGGAAGAAAGTTAGCTCACCACCATATTAGTTAAAAATGTCATTAAAATTGATTTACACAACCAGATTCTTTGGCAATGCACTGGCAATAGCAAGCCATTAGAATCTTTCCGCCTTATTTACGCATGAAAGATAGCTAACCACGATATTAGGCGAAACTGTCAATAAAATTGAACTTTCGAGCCCGATTCTGCTGCATTGCAATGGCTATAGCACGTCGAAAGTAACTTTCCTCTTTACTTATGCAAGGAAGTCGGCTCACCACGAAATTAGTAAAAAATGTCAATAAAATTGAATTTTCCGAGATGATTCTATTGCATTGCAATGGCTCTAGCTCTCCAGAAGGATCTTCTCTCCTTACTTAGGGAAGGAAGGTAGATCACCGCGATAATAGTAGGAAATGACAATAAAATTGAATGTTCCAGCAAGGTTCTATAGCATTGCAATGCCTATAGCAAGCCAACAGAATCTATGCTCCTTGTTTATGCAAGAAAGATAGCTGACCACCATAAGATAGCTGACTACCATATTAGTCGAAAATGTCAATAAAATTGAACTTTACAGCCAGATTCTATAGCATTGC
>NW_016936759.1:0-577 GCF_001483705.2 Eufriesea mexicana
CGCAGCAATGTCTTCTCACCACGATATTAGTCGCATGTGTCACGAAGATTGAACTTTCATGACTTATTCAATTGTAATTCAATGGCTGTTCCAAACCAGTACAATCTTTTCTCCTTATTTATGCAGCAAAGTTGGCATACCTTAATATGAGTTGAAAATGTGAACAGAACTGTGCTTTTCAATCAGACTCTATTGCATTTCAATGGCTATATCAAACCAGAAGGATCTTTTCTCCTTATTTATGCAGAAAAGCATGCTCACCACGATACCAGTCGAAAATGTCAATAGAATTGATCTTTTCATTCGGATTCTATTGCATCGGAATCGCTATAGCAAACCAATAGAATCTTTCCTACTTAATTAAGCAGCAAAGTTTGCTCACCACGACATAAGCCGAAAATGTATATAAAATTGAACATTTCTGTCAGATTATATTGCTATGCAATGGCTATAGCAGACCAGTTGTATCATGTTTCCTTGTTTACACAGAAAAGAAATTGCTCACAACGATATTAGTCGAAAGTGTCAATAAAATTGAACTTTTCTGTCAGATTCCATTGCAGTGCAATGGCAATGA
>NW_016936760.1:0-925 GCF_001483705.2 Eufriesea mexicana
ACGTATGTATGGATGTATTGACAACTGTATGGGTGGATATATGTATTAATGTTTGTATGTATGTATGTATTTATGTATGTATGGATGTGTGCATTTATGAATGTAGCGATGTATATATGGTTGTATGTATGGAAGTATGTATGGATGTATGGATGTATTGATGGACGGATGTAAGGATTGTTGGATGTATGCCTGGATGAATGTGCGGATGGTTGCATGTATGCTTGAATGGATGTATGGAACGATGGGTGTATGGATGGATGGACGTATGGATGGATGTACGTATGGATGGATGTACGTATGGATGGATGGATGTATGGATGGTGGATGTATGTTTGGAGGTATGAATGGGTGTATGCATGTATGTGTTGATGTATGCATGGATGTATGAATGGATGGATGGATGAATGGATGTATGTATGAAGGGACGTATGGTTGGTTTTATGGATATATTTATGGATGTGCGTGTAGTGAACGTATGTCTGGATATATAGATGGATGTATGTTTGGATTTTTGGATGGATGTACGGATGGATGGATGGACGCATGGATGGATGGTTGAACGCATGGATGGATGTATGGAAGGATGGATGTATGGATGGGTGTATGGATGGACGGTTGGGTGTACGGATGGGTGGATTTTGGATGGATGGATGTATGGATGGATGGATATATGGATGGGTTATATTTGGGTGGATGCTTGTATGGATTCGTGGATGTGCGGATGAATGTATGTATGGATGGATGTATGTATGAATGGATTGAGGTATGAATGGAAGAATGTATGAATGTATAGATGGATGGATGTATGAATGTATGGATGTACGTGTGGATACATGTATGGTTGTATGTATGGATGGAAGTATGGATGGATGGATGGATATATTCATGGATGTGCGAAGGGATGTATGTACGGATATATGGA
>NW_016936761.1:0-565 GCF_001483705.2 Eufriesea mexicana
AAGAATATCTTTGACTTTTTTGCTACACACTGCTATTCGGTGGACCTCTGCTCTCTACTGTGCACTAGTATGCTCCACTTGGCGCTCGGGAGTGCAGCAATACCGGCCTCGGCGTTTTAGGTTGGGCTAGGCTGTGTTTGTTAAGGTTAGGTTTGGTAAGGTTAGGATAGGGTAGCTTCGGCTTTTGTGCTATAAACTGCTATTTGGTAGCCTTCTGCGGTCTACCGTGCTCTAGCATATTCTGCTTGGCTCTGGGGAGGCCATAGATGGTGGTCTCTGCTCGCTTGGTTAAGATATGTCGCGTTTGGTTACATAAGGTTTGGATAGGTTAGGATATGGTAGCTTTGACTTTTGTGCAATACACTGCTATTAGGTGGATTGCTGCGCTCTACGTTGCACCACTATGCTCTGCTCGACTTTGGGGATGCGAGCAATGATGGTCGCGGCATGTCAGTTTCAGTTAAGTTACGTATGGCTAGGTTAGGATAGGTTAGGTTAGGTTTAGTTTGGCTGGGTTAGCTTTGGTCTTCGTTCAATACACGGATATTCGGTATTTTCTTGTCCT
>NW_016936762.1:0-2249 GCF_001483705.2 Eufriesea mexicana
TCAATACATACATTCATCCATGCATACATCCATACATCAATACATCCATTAATACATACATTCCTACATAAATACATCCAAACATCCATACATCCATACGTCCATATATTCATACATACATACATCCATACATTCATGCATACATACATCCACACATCCGCAAATCCATCCATAGAGTCCTCCGCCCATACGAACGACCATCCATACATCCATTCTTCCATCCATCCATCCATCCATACATCCTCCCATCCATACATCCATCGATCCATATATCCATCCATTCATACGTCCATCCACCAATCCATCCAACCATCCATTCATCCATACATCCGTACATCCATACATCCATACATTCATACTTCCATCCATCCATAGATCCTGCCGTCCGTACATCCGTAAATCCACACACCAATACATCCATGAATCCATACATTCATGCATCCATAAACCTCTACATAAATACATCCATCCATACATATATATACATCCACCGGCACACACATCCAACCATACATACATCCATCCATCCACACATCCATACATACATCCCTACATACATCAATACATACATCCAACGATCCATACACCATACATCCAGCCTTCCATACATCCATAAATACATCAATGCATACATCCACACATCCATACTTCAATACATACATACCTCCATGCGACAATCCATCCATCTATCCATACATCCATATATACTCCTATACATACATCCCTACGATCATACATCGATCCATACAACCACCCATCCATACATCCATCCACCACTCCATCCACCCATCCATACATCCATACACTCATCAATAAATACATTCATCCATGCATACATCCATACATCAATACATCCATTTATCCATACATTCGTACATCCATACATCCAAACATCCATACGTCCATACGTCCATATATTCACACATGCAAACATCCATACATTCATTCATACATACATCCGTACACCCATACATCCATTCAAACAAACATTCATGCATACACACATGCATACATCCATCCATCCATACATCCATACATCCATACATACATCAATACATCCATCCATCCATCCATACATCCATACATACAAAGATCCGTACATCCACCCATCAATAAGTCCACCCATCTATACATCCATTCTACCATACATCCATCCACCAGTCCATCCATTCATCCACTCACCCATACATACATCCATCCATAAATCCAACCATACATCCATACATCCAGTCATCCATACATTCACACATGCAGCCATACGTACATGCACACATACATGCGTTCATACATCCATACATACGCCCGTATACACATTCGTACATACATCCATACAGGCATCCATCCATACATCCGTCCATCCATACATCCATACATACATCTATAGATACATCCATACGTTCATCCATACCTACAATCATCCGTCAATACAGCCGTACATACGCACATCCATATATCCATAAGCCTATCCATCCGTACTTCCCTCCATCGATACATACATCCATACACAAATCCATACATCCATCCATCCACAAATACAACCATCCATACGACCATACATCCACATATCCATCAACTCGTACTTCCAGCCTTCGTTACATCCATCCATTCATACATCCATACATATATACATCCATACATACAATACATCCATACATCCGTACAACCGTACATCCGTCCATCCATACTTCAACACATCCACATATCCATCCATTCATACCTCCCATCCATCCATACATCCATCCATCCATACGTCCATTCTCCCGTGCATTCATCCATTCATAAATACACCCATTCATACGTCCATTGATACATAAATCCATCCATCTATACATCCATCCGCCAATCCATCCAACCATTCATACATCCATACATACATCAATACATACTTCCCCACATCCATATACCATTACATCCATGCATCCATGCAGCAATCCATCCATCCATCCATACGTTCATTCATTCATCAATACATACATCCATCCATGCATGCATCCAGACGTCCATACATCCATTCATCCATACATCCATACATCCGTGCATCACCATCCATGCATGCATCCGTCGTCCATACATCCATTCATCCATACATCCATACATCCGTGCATCAATTCATACGTACATCCATACATCCATACATCCGTGCATCAATTCATACGTACATCCGTACATCCATACATGCATACATACATCCATCCATCCATCCATCCATCCATCCATCCATACATCCATACATCCATAAAGGCATCAAT
>NW_016936763.1:0-209 GCF_001483705.2 Eufriesea mexicana
AACCTAACGAAGGATAGCTCAACATAGCCTGCCGCAACCACAGCTGCCGGACTCCACAGAGCCGACCAAAGTACAGTAGAGCGCAGTAGATCACAGCAAACCGCCGGAAAATGGTGTACAGCTCGAAAGTCGTTGCCTTCATAACCAAACGTAACCTAACATAACCTAATCTAGCGTAGCCCAACTAAACGTTACGTGCCGCGACAGCT
>NW_016936764.1:0-601 GCF_001483705.2 Eufriesea mexicana
ATATATACATCCATACATCCATACATCCGTATCATCCACACATTCGTACATACATACATACATGCATACACCCATCCACATATACATCCACCCATCCATACATCCGGCGATCCATGCATCCATACAACAATCCATCCATCCACCTATCCATACATCCATACATACATCATTACACATATCCGTACACACACATGTACATTCGTGCATACATACATCGATACACACATCTTTCCACTCATCGATCCATACATCCACACATACATCCATACAAACATCCATAGATACATACATACAGGCATACATTCATGCATCCACACATCTGTACATCAATACATCCATACATCCATATATCCTGCCAACTACATGTTACCAACCATACATCCATTCATCCATACACCGATACATCCATACATCCATACATCCATACATCCATGCATATATACATGCGTACATCCATTTACCCGTACACACATACATTCGTGCATCCATCCACTCATACATCCATACATCCATACATCCATATATCCATACATCCATAATCCATACATCCATACATCCATACATCCATACATCCATACATCCATACATACATACATCCATA
>NW_016936765.1:0-561 GCF_001483705.2 Eufriesea mexicana
TATCCATCCATCCATACAAGCACCTATCCATACACCCATCGATCCATACATCTAACCATCCATTCATCCATCCATCCATACATCCGTCCATCCATACATCCATACATCCATACATCCACAGATCCATACATCCACAAATCCTTCCACTCGTACGTCTATCATTAGACACATCCATCCATCCATTAATCCATACATACATACATTCAACCATCCATACATCCACCCATCCATACATCCATCGAACCATATATCCATCCGTCCATACAACCAGGCTTCCATACATCCATCCTGCCATACAACCACCCAACCATACATCCATTGATACATACATCCATCGATACATACATGCATCTTTACATACGTCCATCCATCCATACATCCACCCATCCATACATCCATCGATCCATAAATCGATCCATACATCTATCCATCCATACATCCATCCATACATTAATACATCCACACATCCATAAGTCCATACGTCCATGCATCCATACAACCATACATACATCCTTATATACATTCGTAAATGCATCCATACATCCATCCATACATCCATCC
>NW_016936766.1:0-2096 GCF_001483705.2 Eufriesea mexicana
TCGGTAGTGTTACGATTGGTTAGGATAGGAGAAGGTACCTTTGACTTTTGTGGTGCATACTGCATTTCGGCGGATTTCTCCGCTCGACTGTGCTCTAATATGCTCTGCTTTGCTCTGTGGAGGCCGGAAATTGTGGCCGCGGCATGTCAGGCTGAGTTAGGCTACGTTTGTCTAGTATATGTTGGCACGGGTGAGGTTTGGATATCTTAGATTTTTATGCTGTACTCTGCAATTCTATGCATTTCTGCGCCCTACTCTGCACTAATATGTTCCGCACGGCCGTCTGGAGGCCAGCAATAGAGGTCGAAAATAGAGGTCGCGATACGTTAGGTTGAGCTAGACTGCGTTTGGTTGTGTTAGGTTATGTTGGGTTAGGCTGGGGTTGATATGACTTTTCTCTACGCACTGCAATTCTATTGACTCCTGCGCCCCATTGTGCGCAACCACACTCTGCTTGTCTCTGCGGACGTCAGGAACAGCGGCCGCGGCACGTTACATTCAGTTACGTTACGTTTGGTTATGTTACGTATGGCTAGGTTAGGATAGAGTAACATATACTTTTGCGCTATCCACTGCTATTCGGTGGACTTCTGCGCTCTTCATTGCTCTACTATACGCTGCTAGACTCTGGAGAGTCCTGCAATAGCGGCCGTGGCGCGATAGGTAGGGCTATGTTACCTTCCGTTGTTAGGTTTGGTTACGTTTGGTTGGAATGGTTACGACTTTCGTGTTATTCACAGCTGATCGGCGGATTTCTGCGCTTCACTGTGCTTTGACATGTTCTGCTTGGCTCTGGGGCTAGCAATTGTGGCTTCGGCACGCTAGGTTGTGTTAGGTTACACTTGGCCTGGCAAGGTTAGGATAGGTTTTGCTTGGATGACTTTGACTTTTGTGCTCTACACTGCTTTTCGGTCGACGTCTGCGCTCGGCATTGCTGTAGTAGCATCGGCTTGACTCTGGGGAGGCCAGCAATGGTGTCCTTGGCACGGCTGGATTCGTTAGGTTACGTTTGGTTAGGTAAGGTCGGGTCAGGTTTTGCAAGGATGGCTTTGACTTTCGTGCTATACGCTGCTTTTCGGTGGCTTCCTGCGCTCTATTGCGCGCTTGTATGCTCTTCTTGGCGCTAGGGTGGTCAGCAGTAGTGGTCGCGGCACGTTGTTTTGAGAAATGCTACGTTTGGCTATGGTAGTTTGCGTTGTGTTAGGTTACGATAGCTGTGACTTTTGTGCAGCTCGTAGCTATTCTGTGGTCTTCTGCACTCTTCTGTTAGCTACCTCACTCTGCTTGTCTCTGGAGACGCCCGGAATAGTGCTCTCGCCACGTTAGGTTGAGTTACGTTACGTTTGGTTATGTTAGTCTTATTTATGTTTGGGTAGGACAGAAATGACTCTTGCGCTATACACTGTTTTTGGGACGGTTTTAGTGTTCTACATTGCACTGCTATACTCTGCTTAGATCTCGCGAGGCCAGCAATAGCAGTCGTGGCACTTCAGTTTGGTATGCGTTACGTCTGCCTGTTACTGTTTGATAGGTTAGGACAGGAGAGCTTTGACTTTTGCGCTATACACTGCTGTTCGGTGCATTTCTGCGTTCTCCTGCGCTCTAGTATGTCCTGCTTGCCGGTGGGGAAGCCAGCAGTGGAGGCCTCTGCCCGTTGGTTTCAGATATTCTATGTTTGGTTATGTTAGGTTAGGTGTAGCAAGGTGAGGATGTCTTACACATATGTGGTATACATTGCTGTTTGGTGGTTTTCTGTGCTCCACTTTGCTCTACTATACTCTGCTAGAATCTGGGGAAACCAGCAATAGTGGTGGTGGCACGATAGGTTTTGTCAGTCTACGTCTGTTAATGTCATATTTGGTTAGGTTAGGGCAGGGTAGCTATGACTTTTTTGCTATTCAAAGATATTCGGCGGGTTTCTCCGCTCTACATTGCTCTACTATGCTCTGTTCGAATCTGGGGAAGCCAGCAATGGTTGTCTCGGTGCGTCAGGTTGAGTTAGGCTTCGTTTGGATGTGTTAGGTTTTGCCATATTAGGATAGGTTATCTTTGACTCTTGGGTTTTCCGCTTCAGTGCGGCGGATTTTTGTGCTCTC
>NW_016936767.1:0-520 GCF_001483705.2 Eufriesea mexicana
GCGAACACTATTGCTGGCCTACCTAGATTCCGACAGAGTATAGTAGTGCACAGATGGGCGCAGGATTTCATCGAGTGACAGTGTATAACACGAAAGACAAAGCCATCCAAACATAACCCAAACCAGCATATCCTAACTAAACGTGCAATAAATAAACCTAACGAGCCGAGAGCTCTCTTTCTGGCCTCCCTAGCGCCAAGCAGAACATATTAGAGCATAATAGAGTGCAGAAATTGACCGAACAGCAGTGTATATCACAAAAGTCAGAGTTATCCTATACAAACACAGCCAAACGAGACATAACCAACCTTAGACTAACTCAATCTAACGCGTCGCGGCCGCCATTTCTAGCCTCCCCAGAGCACAGCGGAGAATATTAGATCTCATTAGAGAGCAGAGACCCACGGAATAGCATTGTATAGCACAAAAGTAAAAGCCACGTCCAACCAGCCTCACCAAACATAAAGTAACCAAACGCGACCTGACTCATCTAACGTGCCGAGACCACAATTACTGCCCT
>NW_016936768.1:0-1343 GCF_001483705.2 Eufriesea mexicana
AGCAGGGAGGATTAGATCACAGTAGAGCGCAGAAATCCGCCGAAACCCTGTGTACAACACAAAAGTCAAAGTTATCCTCCCCTAACCTCACTAAAGGTAACTTAAACAAACGCAACCCAACTTGGACTATCGTGCCGAGACAAACACTGCTGGCCCCCCATACTCAAGCAGAATGTGCTAGAGCACAGCAGATAGCAGGGACACACCGAGTAGCAGCGTATAGCAAGGAAGTCGAAGCCATCGTAACCAAAACAGCCTTACTAAACGTAACCTAGCGTAACCTAACTCAAACAATTGTTCCACCACCGCTATTGCTGACGTCCCGGAGACATGCAGATGCTAGTAGAGCAATGCAGTGCACAGATATCGGCTGAACAGCAGCGTATAGCATAAAATACAAAGTGTATAGCGCAAAAGCCGTAACTACCCTACACAAACATAGCGTAACCTAGCCAAGCCAAGCGTGACCGCACTCAACCTAGCGAGCCTAGGCCGCTATTTCTGGTCTCTCCACAACCAATTTGAACATATTAAAGTACAGAAGAACGCTGAGATTCAGCGAATAGCAGTGTACAGCGCAAATGTCAAAGCCATCCTATCAAAACCTAACCTAACCAAACCTAAGCAAACGTAACCAAACACAACCTAGCGTACATATGCCACTACTGCTGACCTGCCTAGATCATAGAAGAACGTAATAGTGCACAGTAAAGTGCAGGTGCCCACCGAATTGGAGTGTATAGCACAGAAGTCAACGATAACCTGTCCTAACCAAGCAGAGCGTAACATAACCAAACGTAACGTATCTAACAGTAACGTGCCGCGACCACTATTTCCGGGCTTCCCAGACACGAGCATAGTATGGTAGAGCACAGGGGAGCGCAGGAATCTACCTTATAACAGTTTATAACGCGAAAGTCGAAGCTACCCTTGTCTAACGCAACGTAACCTAACCTAACCGAACGTATTCTAACTCCACATACCGTGCGGCGTCCGCTATTGCTGGCCTCCCGATAGTCGAGCAGAGGATAGCAGAGCAATACACAGGCATATATCGACCGAGAAGCCGTGTATAGCACAAAAGTCAAAGCTATAATAACCAAACTTAAACCAACCCTGCCAAGCCAAACGCAAACTAACTCGACCTACCTTGCCGAGAGCACCACTGCTGGCAAACCAAAGCCAAGCAGAATATACTACAGCACAGTGTAGCGCAGACATCCACAGAACAGTAGCGTACGTCAAGAATGTCAAAACCCAACCGAACGTATCCTAGTCAAGCCTAACCTAACCTAACCTGACCAAACTTAACCTACCCTATCCAAAGCAGACGTAACCTAACA
>NW_016936769.1:0-247 GCF_001483705.2 Eufriesea mexicana
GGAAGGATTATACTGGCAAGCTATTACCATTGCAATGCTATAGAATCTGGACGGAAAATTCAATTTTATTAGCTTTTTCGATTAATAGTGTGGTGCGCTACCTTTCTTGCATAAATAAAGAGGAAATATTCTTTTGGTGTGCAATAACCATTGCAATGATATGGAATGTGCCTGGCAGATTCAATTTTTTGACATTTTCGACTAATATCGATGTGAGCCTACTTTCTTGCATAAATAAGGAGGAAAG
>NW_016936770.1:0-3495 GCF_001483705.2 Eufriesea mexicana
GTTGAGATAGATTGCGTACGGTCATGTTACGTTTTGTTAGGTTAGGACAGGGTAGCTCTAACGTTTGTGCCATGCACCGCTATTCGGTGGATTTCCGCGCACTACATTGCTCTAATATTGTCTGCTTGGCTCTGGGGAGACCAGCAACGCTAATCTCAGCACCCTGTTTTGAGATATGCAACGTTCGGTTCGGTTAGGTTAGGACAGGTTGGGTAAGTGCATCTTGCAGTTTTGTGCTATACACTGCAATGCGGCGGATAACTGCGCTCCACTGTGCCCTGGTATATTCTGCTTGGCTCTGGGGAGGCTAGCAGTAGTGGTATCGGCATGTTAGATTAAGTTAGCTTACGTTCGTTTATATTAAGTCTGGATAGGTTAGGGCAGGGAAGGGTTGACTTTTGTGCTGCTGACTGATATTCGGCGGACCTCTTCGCTCTACATTGCTCTATTGTACGCTGTCGGGACCGGGGACGGCTAGCAAGAGTGGTCCCGGCCCGTCAGTCTCGGTCTGTCTATGTTTGATTAGGTTATGTTAGGATAGATTAGGACACGCTATTTCTGACTTCAGTGCTGTACGTTGCAGTTTGATGGTTTTCTGCACTCCACTGCGCTCTAGTACATCCTGCTTGGATCAGTGGGTGTTAGCTATAATGGTCTCACCACGTGACGTTGAGGGGAGCTACTTTTGGATACGTTACGTGTGGCTACGTTAGGATAGGGTTGCTTCGAATTTTGTGCTATGCACTGCGATTCTCTTGACTTCTGCGATCTACTCCTTTCTAATATGTCCTGCTTGGCTCTGGTGGAGGCAGAAATAGTGGTCTCGTGTCGTTAGGCTGAGTTAGGCTACGTTTGGTCACGTTACGCTTGGCCAGGTTGAGAAAATGTAGCATTGACGTTTGTGCTATACACTGCTATTAGGTGGATTTCTGCAACCTACTGTGCTCTAATATGTTCTACTTGACCCTGGGGATGCAGCAATGGTGGTCCCGGCACGTCAGAATGTGTTAGGTTATGTTTGGTTACGTTAGGCTTTGTCAGGTTGGGAGAGGCAGCTATGGCTTTTGTCCTGTACACTGCTATCCGGAGGCTTTCTGCGCTCTTCCTCGCTCTACTATACTCAACTCGAATCTGGGGAGACCAGCAATGGCTTCCTTGGCACTATAGGTTGTGTTAAGTTACATTTGGCTCGGCTAGGGTAGACTATGTTTGGTTGAGATGGCTGTGCCTTTCGTACTATGCACTGCTATTCGATGGATTCCGGCCTTATCCTGCGCTCTAACATGCCCCGCATTGCTGTCGGGATGCCAGAAATAGTGGCCGCGGTACGTTAGGTAGAGCTAGGATATGTTTGGCTTGACTAGGTCAGGTTTGGTTAGGATAGCTTCGACTTTTGCCCCGTTCGCTGCCATTCGGTCGATGTTTCCGTTCTTCATTGCTCTACTAGCCTCCGCTTGTCACTGTGGAGGACTGAAAAAGCGGCGGTGGCACGTTTGGTCGAGTTAGGTAACGTTTTGTTAGGTTAGGATTGCTTAGACATTTGTGCTGTGAACTGCTATTCTGTGCATTTCCGCGTTCTACTGTGCCCTAGGATATTCGGCTTGTCTGTGAGGTGGGCAGGTGCAGTGCTCTTGGCACGTTAGCCTGAACTACGTTGCGTTCGCTTAGGTTAGGATAGGGTAGCTTCGACTTCTGTGCTATTGTCTGCACGTCGGTGAATTTTTGCGCTCTATATTGCTCTACTATACTCTGCCCGAATCACCTGAAGCTAGCAATGGTGTTCTCGTCACGTCAAGTTGAGTTCGATTGCGTTTGGCTAAGTTCGGTTACGTTGCGTTAGGTTAGAATAGCTCTGACTCTTGCGCTACCCACTGCTGTTCTTTCGACTTCTGCGCTCTGCTGTGCTCTCTCACAACCTGCTTGTCTCTGGGGACGTCAGGTGTAGTTGTAGCGGCACGTTAGGTTGAGTCATGTTACGCTTGGTTATGCTACGTTTAGTTATGTTTGGCTGGGAAAGCTTTTACTTTTGTGCTATAGCTGCTACTAGGTGGATTTCTACGCTCTACTCTGATCTAATATTCTCTTCCTTGCTCTGAAGTGGCCAGAATTTGCGGCTGCAGCTCGTTATGTTTAGTTAGGTTACGTTTGGTTATGTCATGTTTGGTAACGTTATGTTAGGATAGCGTTGAGTTTTGTGCTATAAACTGCAATGCTGTGGATTACTGCGATCTAGCTTCCTCTAGTGTATTCTGTCTGGATCTGGAGGGGCAGGGAACAGTGGTATCGGCACGTCAGGTATATCTTGGATACGTTCGGTTAAGTTACGTTTGATTATGTTATGATGAGGTAGCTCCGACTATAGTGTTATGCACTGCGATTCTATAGATTTCTGCGCTCCACTCTGTTGTAATATGTCCTGCTTCGCTCTGAGGGGGGCAGAAGTAGAGGTCTCTGCTCGTTAGGTTTATTTATTCTTCGTTTTGTTAGGTTAGGTTAGGTATGTTTAGGTTTGAATATCTTCGACTTTTGTGCTGTACATTGCTATCTGGTGGCTTTCTGCGCTCCACTTGGTCCTACTATACCCTGCTCGGCTCAGTGGAGGCCAGCAATGGTGTTCTCGGCACGTTAGGTTTAGTTAGGCAACATTTGGTTTCGTTTTGTTTGTTTGGGTTAGGTGTGGATAGCATTGACTTTCGTGGTATACACCATTGTTAGGTGCACTTCTGCGCTCTACTGTGTTGTACTATATTCTGCTTGGCCGTGGGGTTTCCAGCAATAGCGGTCGCAGCTCGTTGGGTTGAATTATGCTTCGTTTGGTTAAGTTATGTTGGCCCTGGCGCGGTTCGGACAGCACAGACTTTTCAGCTGTACACTGCTCTTCGCTGGATTTCTGCGCTCTACATCTCTCTACAGTACTCTGCCCGGCTCTGGGGATGCCAGTAACAGCGTCTCGGCACGTTAGGTTGAGTTATGCTACGTGCGGTTAAGTTATGTTAGTTTCGGTTAGGTAGTTTATCTTCGCCTTTCGTGGTATAAACTGTTGTTCTGTAGATTTCTGCGCACGGCTGTGTTCTGGTACGTTCTGCCTCGCCCTGGGAAGGATACTAATAGTGGTATCGTCACGTTGAGTCGAGTTATAAAACGTTTGGTTATATGAGGATTGATTATGCTAGGATAGGATAGCTTCGACTTTTATGCTGTACACAGCTTTTCAGTGGATATGTGCGCTCAACGTTGCTTAATATGCTCTGGTTGGCTCTGGGGAGCACCGGAATATTGATCTCGGCACGATAGAATTAGTTGGGTTACGTTTGATAACGCAAAGTATGGTCAGGTTAGGGTGGGAATGCTTTGACTTTTGTGCTATGCACTTCTATACATATGACCTCTTCTCTCTAAATGTCTCTACTATGCTCTTCTCTACTCTGTGGCGGCCAGCAATAGTGGTCGTGGCACTATAGGTTGTGTTAGGCTACGTTTGTTAGTGATACGATT
>NW_016936771.1:0-582 GCF_001483705.2 Eufriesea mexicana
AAATCCTACGGATAAATAGATGTCATTGTGGCTGTTCACGATACCGTTATGTCCATTGTCAACTTCTCAATCGAAAACAGATTTCTCAATTTCATCCTGGAATTACTGTGAAATATAAGTCACTAGAAAGCTGATTAATCCAGCGGTTACAGTGCTCTGGTGGTAGGTGCACTATTAACCGTAGTGACAATAGTAAATATCTCCAGCCATATATGTACCATACACTGATCAATGTTGAATTGCTGCGGAACTTACATAATCAGTAAGCTGATTAATACGTCAGCTGCAGTATGGTAATTATGTCTGCACTCAGTGGTGTGTTGTCATTTCTTAATGTCTCGCACGATAGTGGAACTGTATTTTGCCAGTCAAGAATTTCAATACAATTTAAGTCATCAGTCACCATTTTAACAAGCGGAGAAGGTTCTCTGTTGATTGACGCTCAGTACAGTGCACACAAATTTCAATGCCGTCAGCGTCAATTGCTTAAGCTAATGGTGGTTATATAATCGCTGAAGGACTTAGATGATCAACGAAGGGATTAATTCAATTGACATAGTATAGTGTAGATGGCCGCACTCA
>NW_016936772.1:0-216 GCF_001483705.2 Eufriesea mexicana
GATGTACAACGTGGAAATCGTCCGAATAGCGTAGTACAGCACAAAAGTCGAAGGTATCCTACACGAACCTAACCGATCTCAGCATTACTAACATGTCCTAACGCACCCTATCGAGCCATAGCCACTAATGCTCGTCTCCCAGGATCATGCAGTGTATAGAAGGGCACAGTAGAGCGCTGAAAGCCACCAAATAGCAATGTATAGCACAAAAGCCAA
>NW_016936773.1:0-316 GCF_001483705.2 Eufriesea mexicana
ATCTAACCTAACAGAACGTAGCGCAACTCAACAGAGCGTGCCGCGACCACAGTTGCCGGACTCCTAAGAGCCAATCAGAATGTAGTAGAGCACAGTAGATCACAGGCATCCACCGAACAGCTGTGCAAAGCACATAGGTCGAAGCAGCGCCTTCTAACCTAGCCAAACGTAACATATACAAACGATACCTAGCTCAACATAACGTGCGGTGACCACTAATGCTGGCATCCCCGGGGCCAAGCAGAATACACTAGAGCACAGCAGGGGGCAGAAATTCACCTCGTTGCAGTGTATAGCACAAAAGACGAACGCATCC
>NW_016936774.1:0-595 GCF_001483705.2 Eufriesea mexicana
CTCTTCTGATACACATTGCGATTCTATGGATTTCTGCGTTCTCCTCTGCACTAATGTGTTCTCTTTGGCCGTCGGGAGGCCCACAATAGTGGTCTCTGCAATATATGTTAAGTCAGGTTACGTTCGGTTAGCCTTGGTCAGGGCAAGTTTGGTCAGGGTAGCTATAACTTTTGCGCTGTGGACTGCAATACGATGGATTTCAGCGCTCTACTGTGTTCTAGCATGACCTGCTTGTTTCTGGGGAGGGCAGCAATAGCTGTCTCGGCACGTTACTTTGAGTTAGGCTATGCTTGGGTATGCTCTGTTTGCTTGGTTTAGGTCTGTGTAGCTTTGACTCTTCTGATATACATTGCAATTCTGTGGATTTCAGCGTTCTACTCTATGCTAATGTGTTCCGCTTGGCTATGAGGAGGCCAGCTATAGTGGTCGCGGCACGTCAAATTGAGTTATGTTACGTTCGGTTATGCTACGTTTGCTTAGGTTAGGAGAGGGTGGCTTTGTGTTTAGTACCCTAACACTAGGTTCATTTTTACGTCATACAGCGCTCTAATATTTCCAGCTTGGCACCGGGAATGCCAGAAGTCGAGGTTGCGGC
>NW_016936775.1:0-990 GCF_001483705.2 Eufriesea mexicana
CAACCTAACATGACGTGACAGTTATTGCTGCTCGCCACAGAGGCAAACAGAATGTTCTAGAGCGCAGTAGAGCGCAGAAACCTACGGCATTCCAGTGAGCAGCACAAAGGTCGAATATATCCTAACCTAACCTGTCCTAGCCTGACCTAAGCGAACGTAACCCAGCCCAACCGAACGCGCCGAGACCACTATTGCTGGTCTCGCCGAAGCCAAGCAGAAAGTATTAGAACTCAGGGGAGCCCAGGCATCCGCGGATAGCAGTTTATAGCACAAAATACCAAACTATCTTATCCTAACGTCACGAAACGTGACATAACCGAACGTGGCATATCACGACCGAACGTGCCGAGACCACTATTGTGGGCCTTCCCAGAGCCAAGCAGAATGCCAGAGCTCAGCAGAGCGCAGAAATCCACCGCAATGCAGTATATGGCACAAAAGTCAAACATATCCAGATTTAACTTGACGTAACCCAACCTACCCGAACATACTGTAACTGAACATAACGTATAGAGACCAATATTGCTGTCCTCTCCAGAGCCAAGCACACCATACTAGAGCACAATAGAGCGCAGAAATCCAACAAATAACTGTGAATATCACAAAAGTCAGAGTAGCCTATCCTAACACAGCCAAACGTCGCATACCAAAACGTAACATAATTAAAGCTAACTTGACGAGACCACAATGGCTGTCCACCACAGAGACAAGCAGAATGTACTAGAGCAGGGTAGAGCTCAGAAACCGACCGCAATGCAGTGAATAGCACAAATGCCGTTGATATCCTAACCAAACATTACCTAACCTAGCCAAACCAAACGTAACCTAACTCGAAATTTCGTGCCACGACCACAACTGTTCACCCCCACCCCAGGGTCGTGCGGAGTATAGTAGACCAATATAGGGCGCGGAAACGCTCCGTATAGCAGTGTACAGCACAAAAGTCAAATACATACAAAGATTACCTGACCTAATCCAACATATCGTATC
>NW_016936776.1:0-529 GCF_001483705.2 Eufriesea mexicana
ATGGCTATAGCACTCAAAAAGCATCGTTCCTCCTTACTTATGCAAGGAAGTTCGCTCACCACGATATTAGACGAAAATGTCAATAAAATTGAACTTACCAATCACATTCTAAAGCATTGCAATGGCTACAGCTCGCCAAAGCTCGCCAAGAGAATCTTTCCTCCTTGTTTATGCATGAACGTTAGCTCACCACGATATTAGTCGAAAATGTCGAGAAAATTGAACTTTCCAGCCAGATTCTATAGCATCGCGACGGCTATAGCACGCCAATTGAATCTTTCCTCCGTATTTATAAAATAAAGTTGGCTCACCACGGTATGAGACGAAAATGTCAGTAAAAGTGAATTTTCCAGGAAGATTCTATAGCTTTGCAATGCCTATAGCACGCCAATATAACCTTTCCTCCTTATTTACGCAAGAAAGATAGCTCACAGCGATGTTAGACGAAAATGTCAATAAAATTGGGTTTCCCACCCAGATTCTACAGCATTGCAATGGATATAGCACGCCAATTGATTCCTTCCTCCCT
>NW_016936777.1:0-900 GCF_001483705.2 Eufriesea mexicana
AACATCCTCGTATAAGTAAGGAGGAAAGATTCTATTGGCGAGATGTAGCCATTGCAGTGCAATTGAATGTGACTGGAAAGTTCAATTTTATCGGCATTTTCGACTCATATCGTTGTGAGCAATCTTTCTCGCATAAATGATGGGGAAATGTTCTATCGGCGTGATATTGCAATGCAACAGATTCTGACTGTAAAGTTCAATTTCATTGACATCTTCGACTAATATCACGATGAGCAAGCTTTCCGGAATAAATACGAAGGAAAGATACTTTTGACGTGCTGTAGCCATTGGAGTGTATTAGAAACTGCCTTTAAAGTTCAATTTTATTGACATTTTCGTCTATTATCGCGGTGAGCAAACGCGGTGAGCAAGCTTTATGACATAAACAAGGATGAAAAATTCTATTGGCGAGATATAGCCATCGCAAAGCAATAAAAACTGACTGGTAAGTTCAAATTTATTGACATTTTCCACATATATCGTGGTGAGCAAGCATTATCCCATAAATAAGGAGGAAAGATACTCTTGGAGTGATATAGCCATTGCAATGCAATAGAAACTGATTGGAAAGTTTAATTTTACTGACTTTTTCCACATATATCATGGTGAGCAAACCTTTTCGCATGAATATGGAGGAATGATCCTATTGGCTTGCTATAGCCATTGCTATGAAATAGATTCCGACTGACAAATTCAATTTTATTGACATTTTCGACTAATATCGCGGTGAGCAAGCTTCCTCGCATAAATGAGTGGGATAAACTCACTTGGCGTGCTATAGCCATTCTAATGCATTAGAATCTGAATGGAGAGTTCAACTTTGTAATTTGTTGACACCTTCGAATAATATCGTGGTGAGCAATCTTTCTAGCATAAATAAGGAGGAAATGCTCTATTGGC
>NW_016936778.1:0-311 GCF_001483705.2 Eufriesea mexicana
AGAGCCAGACGTAGCCTAAATCAAATTAACGTGACGGGACCACAATTACTGTCCTCTCCAGAGTCGAGCAGAGTATAGTAGGGCACAGTAGAGCGTAGTATTCGACCTCATTGCGGTGAATAGCACAATAGTCAAAGTTATCCTGACAAAACCTAACCAGATCTAACCTTACCAAACCTTACGTAACACAACCAATCGCGCCGCGGCCACTATTTCTGGCCACATCAGTGTAAAGCAAAGCATATTATATCACAGTAGTGCGCAGAAATACACCGAATAGTAGTTTGTAGCACAAAAGTCGAATTTATCCT
>NW_016936779.1:0-1038 GCF_001483705.2 Eufriesea mexicana
CCATCCATCCACACATACATAAATCCTATCTTCCGTACTTCCATCCATCCACACATACATAAATCCTATCATCCGTACCTCCATCCATCGATACTTCCATCCATTCAAACATCCATACATATATACATACATAATCCATACATACGAAAATCCGTCAATCCATACCTCAATCCTTCCATTCATACATCCATCCACAAAACCATTCATCCACACATACATCCATTCATACTTCCATTTTTCCATACATCCATCCATTCATACATCCACCCATCCATACATCCTTCGAACCATACATCCAACAATCCATACTAGCCCCGATCCATACACCCATCGATCCATACATCTATCCATCCATACATACATCCATCCATACGTTCATACATCCACACATCCACATAGCCATCCTTCCATACTACCATACAACCATACATACATCCATACATACATCCATACATACATCCGTCCATCGATACAACCGTCCACTCATACATCCAACCATCCAAACATCCATACATCTCTACATCCGTACATCCATACATTCGTACATCCACACATTCGTAAATCCATACATACATACATCCATAGATCCACACATCCATACATCCATCTATCCATCCATACATGCTTACACCTATACATCCTTACGTTCGTACATCCATACGTCCATACATCCATACATCCATACATCCATACATACTTACATCCATACATTCATACATACATACATCCATACATCCATACATCCATCCATCCATACATCGATCCATCCATACATCCATACATTCATATATCCATACATCCATAAGTCCATCCACCCGTGCCTGTGTCCATCCATACATCCGTCGACCCATACATCCATACATATATACATCCATCCATTCACACATCCATACATTCATACATACGTACATAGCCCATACATCCATCCATCCACTCATCCATACACCCACACAGCCATACTTCCATAAATCCCTCCATTCGTACGTCTATCGTCCGATACATCCTTCCATCCATACATCCATACATCCATACATCCAT
>NW_016936780.1:0-1092 GCF_001483705.2 Eufriesea mexicana
CAACATATACGAATGTAGCATATCTCAACCTAATATGGCGATAGGACTACTGCTGGCCTCCACGGATGCAAGCAGAATGTACTGAGCACAGCAGTGCGCCGAAATCCACCGCACTGCAGTGAATAGCACAAAAGCCGTAGATATCCTAACCTGACCTGACATCACCTAATCTAACAAAATGTAGCGGAGTTCAAAATAACGTGCCGCGACCACTGCTCCTGGCCTCCCCAGATCAAAGCAGAATGTAGTAGAGCACGTCAGATAACAGAAATACGCCGAAAAGCAGTGTAAAGCACAAAAGTCAGAGTAGCCTATCCTAACACACCCCAACCTGACATATCCAAACGAAGTCCAGCCCAACCTAACATAACGAGACCCCTATTGCTGGCCTCCACGGAGACAAGCAAAATGGACTAGGGCACCGTAGCGCGCAGAAATCCAACGCATTGTCGCGAGTAGCACAAGAGTCGAATATATCATAACCTAACCTGACCTAACCTAACATATTCAAACGTAGCATAGCTCAACATAACGCGCCACGACGACTGCTCCTGGCCTCCCATGATCCAAGCAGAATGTAGCAGAGCACAGTAGATCACAGAAATTCACTGAATAAGAGTGTATGGTACGAAAGTCATAGCTATCCTTACCAAACTTCTTCTGACCATACCTAACCGAACGAAACCTAACACAGCCTGACGTGCCACGACAACTATTGCCCGCCTCCCAGAGTCCAGCTGAGAATATACAGGAATGTATGACGCAGTAATCCACCAAATAGCAGTGTATAGCACAAGAGTCTAAACAATCACATCCTATCCTTACCGTACGTAACATAACCAATCGTTACCTTACTCAACATAATCAGCCGAGACCACTATTTGTGGCTACCCCATCGCCAGGCAGAGTATACTGCAGCACGGCAGAGCGCATTAATCCACCGCATTTCAATGTATAGCACAAGAGCCGAAGATATCCTGACCTTACCATCCTAACCTAACCTAACGAAACGTAACCTAACGCAAGCTAACGTGCAGACACCACTATTACTAGCCACCTGAGCGAACATCAGAGCATATTGGAGCACACTGG
>NW_016936780.1:1174-10270 GCF_001483705.2 Eufriesea mexicana
CCTAACCTAACCTGACCTAACCTCATCTACCCGTTGGTACCATTGCTCAACATAGCGTGCCGCGGCCACTGCTCCCGGCCACCCCAGAGCCTAGCAGAATGTAGTAGAGCACAGTAGATCACAGAAATCCGCCACATTGCAGTGTATAGTTCAGGGGTCAGTCGTATACTGGCCTAACCTTACTCTACCTAACATACACAAACGTGGTGCAACTAAGGATGACGTGCCGAGATATCTATCGCTGGCCGCCCGCCCCCGCATCCGAGCAGAAAATATGAGAACACAGTAGATTGCTGGAATCCGCGGAAATGGATGTATAGCCCAAAGGCCTAAACTACTCTATCCTAACCACACCAAACGCAACATGACCGAACGTAACATGACGAGACCACAATTGCTGACCCCCACGTAGTCAAGCAGAATGTACTAGAGCACACTAGTGCCCAGAAACGCAAATCATTGCAGCGAAGAGCCCAAAAGTCGAAGATATCCTAACTCAACCTGACCTAACATGACCCAACCAAACGTAACCTGACTGAAGCTGACGTGCCACAACCACTATTGCTCGCATCACCGGAATCCAGCTGAGTATAGTAGAGAAATGTAGGGCGCAGGAATCCACCAAATTCGCACAGAATAGCACAAAAGGCAAAGTAGCCTATCCTAAACTAGCCAAACGTAAAAAAACCAAACGTAGCCTGACCGAACCTAACATGTCGAGACCACCATTGCTGGCCTCCACAAAGGCCAGCAGAATGTACTAGAGCACAATAGTGCCCAGAAACGCAAGTCATTGCAGTGAATGGCGCAAAAGTCGAAGGTGTCCTATCCAAACCTGAACGAACCTAACATAACCAAACATAAAGTAACCCAACCTAACGCGCCTAAATCTCTAACGTCGGCCTACCCAGAGCGAAGCAGGAAATATTAGAACACAGAAGAGCGCAGAAATCCAAGGAAGGCAGTGTATAGCACAGAAGTCTAAACTATCCCATCCTAACCTCGCTAAACGTAGCATACCCGAACGTAGCATGGCTCAACCAAACGTGCCGAGACGAATATTCCTGGCCACCACAGAGCCAAGCAGAACATACTAGAGCACACTAGCGCGCAGAAATCAACGTGTGGCCGTGTATTGTGCAAAAGTCAGACATAACATGAAGTAACCTGACTTTACATAACTTATCCAAACGCAGCGTACCTGAGCACGACGCGACGAGACCAATATTTCCGGCATCCGCAGAGCCAAGCAGAGCATATTAGAATACATTAGAACGCAGATATTCACCGAACAACAGTGATTAGCACAGAAGTCAAATTAGACTCTCCTAGCCTAGGCAAACGTAACACATCCAAACATAGCCAAGCCCAAACTAATAGGAAGAGAACACTGTAGCTGGTATACACAGAGACAAGCAGAATGTACTACAGCACAGCAGAGCGCTGAGATCCACCGCATTGCAGTGAATAGCATAGTAGCCGGAGATACCCTAACGCAACCTGATATAATCAAGCCCAACCTAACGCTGCATAGCCCAGCATGACGTGCCGCGACCACTGCTCCTGATCTCCCCATAGCCAAGCGAAATTTAGTACAGCACAACAGATCACAGGAACCCGCTGTACAATAGTACATATAGCACGAAAGTCGCAGCCACCCTGACCAAACATAACATAACATAACATATTCAAATGTAGCCTAACTAACATAACGTGCCGCGGCTATTGCTGGCATCCCCATGGACACGCAGAATATAGCAGAGCGCATTCCAGCGCAGAAGGCCACCGAACTACAGGGTATAGCACGAAAGTCAAACCTACACTTACCGAACATAGCCTAAACTAAACCAACCAATGGTAACCTATCTCAACCTAGCATGCCGAGACTGCTATTGCTGGCCTCCCAGAGCCAGGCAGAAGACACTGCAGCACATTAGTGCGCAGAAATCCGCCGCACTGGAGTGTACAGCGTAGAAGTCGAAGCTACCCTATCGCAGTATGTCCAGCCTTTACATAAGGAAATGTAACATAACACAACCTAACGCAAACCGTCCACTGTTGCTGGGATACACAGGGTCGAGCGGAACTTGCTTGAGGACAGCAGAGCGCAGAAATCCATAGAATCGCAGTGTGCGGTACAAAAGTCGTATTTATCGAGACCTAGCCCAAGCTTACATAACAGAACCAAACGTAGCCTACCACAACACAACGTGCCACGACGCTATTGGTGGCCTCCCCAGGGCCATTCAGAATATAGTAGAGCGCAGTCAAGCGCAGAAATAAACCGAAAAACAGTGCATAGCATGAAAGTCAAGGCTATCCTTACCAAACTTAGTCCAATCTAAACCAAGCAAACGCAACCTAACTCAAACTAACGAGCCGAGACCAACATTTCTGGCATTCCCTGGGCTGAGGGTATTATACCAGAGCACAGCAGAGCGCAGAAATACTCCGAAAAGCAGTGTATATCACGAAAGGCATAGTTAACCTGGCCGAGCTTAGCCTAAGCTAACAAAACGAAACGTAACCTAACACAAACTAACGTGCCGGGACTACAATTTTTGGCCTCCACAGATCCAAGCATAGTATTCTAGAGCACAGCAGAGCGCAGAAAGCCACCGCATTGCGGTGTACAGCGCAAAAGTCAGGCATACCGTGACATAGTTTGACGTTGCTTATCCCATTCAAACGCAGTGTAACTAAGCAAGACGTGAGGAGACCAATATTTCTGGTCTCCCCAAAGCCAATCAGAGCATATTGGAGCACATTAGACCTCAGATGTTGACCGACTAGCAGCGTATGGCACAAAAGTGTAAGCTATTCTGTCCTAACCTAGCCAAACGTAACATAAGCAAACGTAGCTAAGCTCAACCTAAACTACTGAGACCGATATCGCTGGCATCCACAGAGACAAGCAGAATACACTAGAGCACGGTAGAACGCAGGAATCCGCTGCATTGCAGTGTAAAGCAAAAAAGTCAATGTAGTCTATCCTGACCTAGCCAGACGTGACATTTCCTATCGTAACATGACTCAATCAAACTTGGCGAGACCACAACTGCCCGCCTCCACAGAGACAAGGAGAATTTACCAGAGCACAGTATAGCGCAGAAACCCACCGCTTCGCAGTGTACAGCACAAAAGCCGCAGATACCCTAGCATAACATTACGTAATCTAACCTAGCCACACGTAACGTAAATCCAGGTACCGTGCTGAGACCACTGCTAATGGTCTCGCCAGAGCAAATCAGAATAAAGTAGAGCACAGTAGATAAAAGGAATCCACCGAATAACAGTGTATAGCACGAAAGTCAATGCCATCCTAACCAAACTTGACCTAACCTAACCTAACTTCACGTAACAGAACACAGCTAAACGCGCCACGACCGCTATTGCGGGCCTCCCCAGAGACATGCAGATGCTAGTAGTGTAACGCAGAGCGCAGGTACCGTCTGAATAGAAGTGTACAGCACAAAATTCGAACCTATCCCAACCAAACCTTTCCTAACCTGGCCAGGACAAGCGTAACACAACTCAAGCCAGCCTACCGAGACGACTATTGCTGGTCACCATAGAGCCGAGCAGAACATATTAGAGCGCTGTAGAGCGCAGGAATCCACCGCATACCAGTGTACAGACAAAAGTCAAATCTATCCCATCCTAACCTAGCCAAGCATTACAGAACTAAACGTAACATAACTCAACCTAACGTACCGCGGCCACTGTTTCTGGCTTCCCCGGAAAGAGGCAGGATGTGGTAGCGCACAATATGGAGCAGAAGTCCACAGAATTGCGGTGAGTAGCACAAAAGACGTACGGCAGCCTAACCAAACGTAGCTTAGTCAACACAAATGTAGCCTAGTTCAACTTACCGTGCCGCGACCGCTATGGCTGGCCCCCCTAGAGCCAAGCTGGACATATTAGAAGAAGGTAGAGCGCAGAAATCCATGGAATCGCTGTGCATAGCACAATAGTCGGAGCTACATCATCCGAACATAGCCAATCGTAACGCAGCCGAGCGTAGCTTAACTCAAGCTAACGTGCCGATACCATTATTGCCAGCCTCCACAGCGCCAGGCGGAATATGCTAGACGACAGTAGAACGCATAGATCCACTGAACAACAGTCTACACCACTTAAGCCAAGGATATCCAAACATAACGCAGAATAACATGTCGTAGCCAAGCGCATCCAAACTCACCCTGTCGTGCCACAACCGCTATTTCTAATCTCCCTCCAATCGAGCATAGTATAATAGATCTATGGGAAGCGCAGAAATACACCGGACTGCAGTGTATAGCACAAAAGTCAAAGCCATCCTTTCCAACCCCAGCAATTGGCGACATAGACATACGAAATATAACACAAAATAACGTCACGCGGCCACTATTGCTGGCCTACACAGATTCGAGCAGAGTATAGCAGTGCACGGAAGGACACAGCATTCCACTGAATGACAGTGTATAACACGAAAGGCAAAACAATCCAAACCAAACCCAAACAAGCATTACCTAACCAAACGTAACATAATTGTACCTAACGAGCCGTGATTACAATTGCCGGAGTCGTCAGAGCCAAGCAGAGCACATTAGAGCAGAGTAGAGCGAACATATCCACCGAATAGCAATGTATAACACAAAAATCGAATTTATCCTCCCCTAACCTGACCTGTGACATAACCTGACGTAACGTAACATATCGTGGGTTGCCACGACCACTTTCGCTGGCCTCACGAGATCCAAGCAGCGTATAACAGAGCAATGTAGGACACTGAAGCCATCAGAATAGTAGCATATAGCACAAAAGTCATTGCCAGCCCAAACAAACCTAACAAAGCCTAACCTAACCGAGTGTTACATATCTCAACTTATCCTGCCGAAAGCATTCTTGCTGACAACCACAAAGACGCAGTGTGTGAAAGCGAACTGAAGAACGCAGAAGCCCATAGAGTAGCATTCTGTAGGACAGAAGTCGAAGCTATCCTAACCTAATACATCTTAACCGTACCTAACGGAACGTAACCTAACCCAACCTGACGTGCCGCGACCAAGGACGCCGGCCTCGCGAGAGACGAGCAGAGCTTGGTAGAGCAACGTAGATCACCGGAATCCACCCAATAGCAGTGTACATCACAAAAGTTAAAGCTATCCTTAACAAGCGTATCCCAACACAGCTTCACCGAACGTATCCTGACTCATAATAACGTGCGGAGACCACCCTTCCTGGCCTTGCAGGAGCCAAGCTGGAAAGAGTAGAGCACTGTAGGGCGCAGAAATCCACCCTATAGCAGACAGTGGCACTAAAGGCATTGCCATCCTCACCTAACCTAGAGAATCGTAATATAACCGAACGTATCCTAACTTAACCTGACGTGCTGCGACCACTATTTCTGGCCTCTCCAGAGCCAAGCAGGGCGTACTAGAGGTCAGTAGCGCGCAGATATCCACCGTACAGCTGTGTACAGCTCATAAGTGAAAGCAATCCGGACCAAACGTAGCCTAAACCAACCTAACCGAACGTAACCTGACTAAACATAACAAGCCGAGACCACTATTGCTGTCCTTCCATGAGCCATGCTGAAAATAGTAAAGCACTGTTGGGAGCAGAGATTCACCTAATAGTAGACTATAGCACTAAAGTCAACGCCATCCTCTCCGAACATAAACGAGCGTAACATGAAGGAACGTATCCGAACTAAACCTAACGTGCCGCGACCGCTATTGCTGGCCTCCCCAGATTCAAGCGGAACACGTTAGTGGAGAGAAGAGCGCAGAAATCAATATCATCGCTTTTTATATCAGGAAAGTCAAAGCTACCCAAACCAAACCCAAACCAACTGAACATAACAAAACATAGCCTGACTCAACCTAACGTGCTGCGACCGTTATTGCTGGCCTCCACAGAGTCAATCGGAACACATTAGTCGAAAGTAGAAAGCAGGAACCCATTTAAGCGCTGTGTATGTCAGAAAGGTTAAAGCTACCCAAGGCAAACCCAAACGAACAGAACATAACCAAACGTAGCCTGACTCAACCTAACGTGCCGACAACGGTATTGTTGCACTCCACAGAGTCAAGCAGGTCTTACTAGAGCTCAGCAGATCGCAGAAATCTACCGAATAGCATCGTAGAGCACAAAAGTTGAAGCCATCCTGACAAAACATATCCTGACTCAACCTAACAAAACGTAACAGGACACAAAGTTACGGGCAGTGGCCACTATTGCTGGCATTCGCAGAGACAATCTGGAAACATTACAGAGCATTATGGCGCGTAAATCCACCTAAGAGCAGGCTATATCACTAAAGTCAAAACTATCCCCTCCAAACCTATCCACACGTAAAATAACAATACCAACCGTATCTAAACCAAACGTGCCGCGGCCTCTATTGCAGCCTTCCCCAGAGCCAAGCAGGACATACTAGAGTGCAGTAGATCGCAGAAATCTGCCGAATAGCAGCGTAAAGCGCAAAAGGCAAAACTATCCTGACCAAATGTTCCCTAACCCAACCTAACCGGACGCAACCTGAAACACGGCAACGTGCCGAGGCTGCTATTGCCGGCCCTCCCAGAATCAGGCTGAAAATATTAAAGCACTGTAGGGAGAAAGTATCCGCCTAATAGCAGACAATAGCACAAAAGTCAAAGCTATCCCCTCGCAACCTATGCAACCGTAACATAAGCAAGCGTAACATAACAAAACCTGACGTACCGAGTCCGCTATTGTAGCACAGCCCAGAGCCAAGCTGGACGTACTAGAGCACAGCAGAGCACAGAAATCCACAAAATGGCAGTGTAGTGCACAAAAGTTAAGGCTACCCTAACCAAACTAAGCCTGAACCAACCTAACCGAACGTAACCTGGCAGAAGCTACCGTGCCGAGACCATCATTTCTGGCCTCCCCAGGGCAAATCAGGACATACTGGAGCGCAGTAGAGCTCAGAAGTCCTCCGAACAGCAGTTTACAGCACATAAGTTAAAGCAATCCTCACCAAACTTAGCGTATACCAACCGAACGGAACGTAACGTGTATCAACATAACGAGCCGAGGCCACTATTGCTGGGCTTACCAGAGCCAGGCTGAAAATATTAAAGCTGTCTAGGGAGCAGGAATCCGCCTCAGAGCAGACTATAGCACTAAAGTCAAAGTCGTCTTGTCCTAACCTCACCAACCGTAACATAACCAAACGTAACCCAACTCAACCTATCGTGTCGCGACCACAATTGCTGCCCTCCCCCTCCCCCCACAGAGTCAAGGGGAACACGTTAGTGGAGAGCAGGACGCAGAAACCAACATCGTCGCTGTGTATATCAAAAACGTCAAAGCTACCCAAGCCAAACGAAAACCAACGGAGCAGAACCAAACGTAGCATGACTCAACCTAACGTGCCGGGACCGCTGTTGTTGCCCTCCCCAGAGCCAATGAGGACATACGGGAGCACAGTGAGGCACAGAAATCCACCGAATAGCAGCGTAAAGCACAAAAGTTAAAGCTATCCTGACCAAATTTAGCCTGACCCAACCTAGCCAAACACAACCTGACCCTTCATGACGAGCCGCGGCCGCTATTTCTGGTATTTCCAGAACGAAGCTGGGAATATTAGATCACAGTTGAGCGCAGAAGTTCACCGAATAGCAGCGCGCAGCGCAAAAGACAGGGCTATACTTTTTTAAAATAACCAAACGTGCCACAACAAAGCGTAGCCTAACATAACCAAACGTGCCTAGACCACTGTTGCAGACATCCCCACAGCAAAGCAGAATATACTACAGCAGAGGAGAGCGAAGCAGGCCGCCGCACTATTGTGCGAGGCAAAATAGTCAAAGATGCCCTTATATAACCTGACGAAGCCTAACATAGCCAAACGAAGCCTAACTCAACCTATCGTGCCGAGAGAACATCTGCTGGAATTTTCAGCGCCAAGCAGAGCACAGTAGACCACAGTAGAGCGCAGAAATCCACCGAATGACAGTGTACACGGCAAAAGTAAAAGCCATCATCTCCTAACCTATCATAGCGTAACATAAGCAGACGTAACGTGACTCATACTGACGTTCAACGACCGCTATTGCTGGCCTCACGAGAGCTAAGCAGATTATAGCAGAGCAACGTATATCGCTGGAATCGTCCGAATAACAGTGTAAAGCACAAAAGTCAAAGCTATCCTAATCATGCCTAACGAAACCTAGTCTAATCAAAGGTAACATAACACAACCTAACGTGCCGAGAGCACTATTCTTGGCGTGCACAGGAACAAGCGGAGTGCGATAGCGCACGGAAGAGAGAAGATGTACATAGAATAGGAGTGTGTACCACAGGACTCAAGGCTATCCTAACCAAACACAACGTATTCTAACCTAACCGAACGTAATGTAACACAACCTAGCTTGGGGCTACCACTATTTCTGGCCTACCGAGGGTCTAGAAGAGCATATTCGAGCAATGTAGAGCGCAGAAGTCCATCGAATATCAATGTGTAGCGCAAAAGACTAAACTATCCTACCCTAACCAAACCAACCCTGACATAAACGAGTGCAATATAACTCAGACTAACGTGCCGAGGCCATGACTGCTGGCACCGCCAGAGCCACACAGAATGTACTAGAGCACAGTGGGGCACAGAAGTCCATAGGATATCCGTGTAGAGCACACATGTCAAAGGTATCCTAACCAGACCCACAAAAACCTAACATGTTCGAACGTAACCTATCCCAAGCTAACGCGCCACGACCGTTATTGAAGTTCTACCCAAAGACATGCAGATACTAGTAGTGCAATGCACAGGGCAGATATCGCCCGAATAGCAGTGTATAGCACAAAAGTCGAACCTATCCTAACCAAACCTTCGCTTACCTAGCCCGGCCAAGCGTAAAACAACTCAACCCAGCCTGCCGAGATCACTATTGCTGTCAACTATAGAGCCAAGCAGAATATATTAGAGCGCTGCAGAGCGCAGAAATCCACCGCACAGAAGTGTACAGGCAAAAGTCAAATCAATCACATCCTAACCTAGCCAAGCTTTCCATAACCAAACGTAACATAACCCAACCAATCGTGCCGCGGCCACTACTCCTGGTGTCCCCGGAAAGAGGCAGA
>NW_016936781.1:0-2590 GCF_001483705.2 Eufriesea mexicana
AGCAGATCGCAGAAAACCGCGGCGTTTCAGTGTATAGCACAAAAGTCAAGGATATCCCTACCTTACCTGAACTAACCTAACCCAAACAGACGTTACCTAACTCAGCATAACGCGCTGAGGCCACTATTGCTATCCTTCCCAGAGCCAAGCAGAGCATATTAGAGTATAGTAGAGCGCAGGAATGCGCCGAATAGCAGTGTATTGCCCAAAGGCAAAGCTGACATAGCATAACCCAAGCCAACCTATCCTAGCCAAACGTAATCTAACTCGACCACCGAATTGCAGTGTACAGTACAAGAAACGAAGGAATCCTGACAAGTCCTTCCTAACCTAACCAAACGAGACGTTGCACAACACCACCAGACATGACGACACCACTATTGCTGGCCTGCACAGACCAGCGGAGTGTACTACAGCACAGCAGAGCGCAGAAACCCTCCGTATAGCAGTGTATAGCAGAAAAGTCGAAGCTACTCTGTCCTAGCGTAACCAAACCAGTCATGAGCTATCGTAGCCTAACCCAACCTACCGCACCGAAACCACGAATGCTGGCATACCCAGGGCCAACCAGAATATAGTTGAGCAGAGTCGAGCGCAGATATCCTCCGAGCAGCACTGTATAGCACGAAAGTGAAAGATAACCTGACCGAGCTTTGCATATCCTAACTAAACCAAACGGAACATAGCAAAACCTATCGTTCCGTGACCACAATTGCTGGCTTCCCCAGATTCAAGCAGAAGATGTTAGAACACAGTAAAGGGCCGAAATTCGCGGACATCTGGGTGTATCACAAAAGTCTAAGCCACCCTATCCCAACCTCACCGAACGTAACATAGCCAAACGTTCCCTAACTCATTCTATCTTTCCAGGACCACTATTGCTCGCATTCTCAGTGTCGATTTGAGTATAGCATAGCAATGCGGATCGCGGAAATGCTCCGAATAACAGCGTACAGCACAAAAGGCAAAGAAAGCCTAACCAAACCTTCCTAACCTAATCAAACGATTCGTAAACTTCCTCAAACTAACGTGCCGAGACAACAATTTCTGGCAGCCCCAAAGCGAGGTTGAATCTAATACAGCACAGCAGAGCGCAGAAATCCACGGCATTACAATTTATAGCAAAAAGGACATAGATGTCCTAACACACCCTGTCCTAACCTAACCTAACCAATTGTAGCATATCTCAAAGTGGCGTGCCGATACCACTATTGCTGGCCCTCCCAGAGCCAAGCTGAACATATTAGGGCGCATCAGAATGCAGAAATCCGCCGAATAGCCGTGTACAGCACGAAGGTCTAAGGCATCATATACAAACATATCCCAGCTTTACCTAACCGAATGGAACCTAACTCAACCTATCGTGCCACGACCAATAATTCTGACCTCTCCAAAGTCAAGGATTGCATAGTAGATCAATGTAGAGCGCAGAAGTCCAGGGAATAGCAGTGCACAGCACAAAAGTAATTGCTACCCTGCCCTAACCTAACCAAACCCAGCATAGACGAATGTAACCTAACTCAACATAACGTGCCGAGACTACCATGGCTGGCATTCTCAGAGCCATTCAGAACATGTTAGAGAACAGTAGAGCGCAGAAACCCCCCGTACAGCTGCATACAGCGCGAAAGGCGAACATGTCCTGACGAAACGTAGCCTAACATAGCCTAAGCAAACGTAACACAAGACAAACTAACGTGCCGCGCCACCGATGCTGGCGCACGCACAGACATGCAGAATATGTCAGAGCACAGTAGAGTGCAGAAGTCCATAGCATAGCAGTGTCAAGCACAGTAGTCAATGGTATCCTAACCCAACCCATTCTAACCTAACAGAGTCAAATTCAATCTGCCCACACCTAATGTACCGCGACCCGTATTGCTTGCCGCAGCAGAGCCAAGTAGATCATAGTGGAGGGGATTAGAGCGCTGAAATCTATAGAATCGCAGTGTATAAAAGAGAAGTCGGAGCCATCAAAGCCTAGCCATAGCTAACGTAACCTGTCCAAACGTAGCCTACCTCAACCGAACGTGCCGAGACAAATATTGCTGGTCTCCCCAGAGCGAAGCAGAACAAATTAGAGCGCAGTAGATAGTTGAAATCCGTCGAAAGCCTGTCTATAGCGCAGAGTCAAAGTTATCACATCCCAAACTAACGAAACGTGACATAACCCGGCGCAACATAGTCCAATCTAACGTGCCTAGACAACTACTGCTGATATCCCCATCGCCAAGCAGGTCATATTGGAGGGCAGGAGTGCTCAAAACTCGATAGGGTGGCAGTTTATAAGAGAAAAGTCAAAGCCATCCTTACCTGTCCCAAACTAGCCTGGCCGAACCAAACGTAAGGGAACACAAAGCAACGTGCCGAGAGCAGTATCGTATTGCTGGCCTTCCAAAAGCGGAGCTGAACGTATTAGAGCGTAGTAGAGTGCATATATCGGCCGAATAGCAGTGTATATCGCAAAGGTCATAGCTACCCTAGCCTAACATATACAAGCATAACATGGCCGAACGTAACCTAGCCAAAACTGACGTGCCTAGACAACCATTTGTGGCCTCCACAGAGCCAAGCGGATTATGTTAGAGGA
>NW_016936782.1:0-580 GCF_001483705.2 Eufriesea mexicana
CGCTATTGTTGCCCTCCTCAGAGCCAATCAGGGCATACTAGAGCACAGTAGAGCGCAGAAATCTGTTGAAGAGCAGTGTACAGCACAAAAGTTGATGCCATCCTGTCCAAACTTAGCGTAACCCAACCTGACCGGACGTAACCTGACTCAATGTAACGTGCCGAGGGCACTCTTTCTGGCCTTCCCAGAACCAAGCTGAACACGTTACAGCACTGTAGGGCGCAGAAATCCACATAACAGCAAACTATAGCACTATAGTCAGAGTTATCTTCTCCTAACCTAACAAATCGTAACGTACCCAAGCGTAACCTAACTCAAACTATCGTGCCGCGACCACCATTGCCGGGCTCCGCAGAGACAAGCAGAACACACTAGTGGAGTGTAGAATGCAGAAATCCGTGGATTCGCCGAGTGTAACAGAAAAATCATAGCTACGCAAACCTTACCCACAAGAACAGGACATAACCAAACATAGCCTAGCCCAAACTGACATGCCGAGACCGCCTTTCTGCCCTCCTCAGTGCCAAGCAGGACGTTCTAGAGCACATTAGAGCGCAGTATTCCACCGAATTGCAGTGTA
>NW_016936783.1:0-1443 GCF_001483705.2 Eufriesea mexicana
TAAATTTGTATTTTCCAAATACATTCTATATCAATGCAATGGCTATAGCACGGCAATAGTACCATTCCACATTATTTATGCCACAAATATAGCTCACCACAATATTAGCCGGAAGTGTCAATAATATTGAGATCTTCAGCCACATTCTAAAGCATTGCAATGGCTGCGTCTCGCCAATAGAGTCTTTCCTCCTTTTTATGCAAGAATGTTAGCTCACGACAATATTAGTCGAAAATGTCAATAAATTTGAATTTTCCAAGCACATTCTATATCAACGCAATGGCTATAGACTCCAATAGAATCTTTCCTCCTTATTTATGCAAGAAAGATAACTCACCACGATATTAGTCGTAAATGTCAATAAAACTGAATTTTCCAGCCGGATTCTGCTGCATTGCATTTTCTATGTCACTCCAAAAGGATCTTTCCTCCTTACCTATGCAAGGAAGTTAGCACACCACGATATCAGTCGAAAATTTCAATAAAATTGAACTTTCCAGCCATATTCTGTAGCATTGCGACGGCTATAGCACGTGAATTGAATCTTTCCTCCTTATATATGCAAGAAAGTGATCTCACCACGGTGTTAGTCAAAAATGTCAATAAATTCGAGTTTTCCAAACAAATTCTATATCAGCGCAATGGCTATAGCACGCCAATTGAATCTTTCCTCCTTATTTATGTAAGAAAGTTAGCTCACAACAATATTAACCGGAAATGTCAATAAAATTGAATTTTCCAGGAAGGTTCTACAGCGTTGCAATGGTAATAGCACGCCAATAGAATCTTTACTCCTTATTTTGCATGATAGGTGGCTCACCACGTTATTAGACGAAAATGTCAGTAAAATTGAATTTTCCTGCCAGGGTCCATATCATTGCATTGGCTACAGCACGCCAAAAGTGTGTTTCCCCCTTACTTATGCAAGGAAGTTTGGTCCCCGCGATATTAGTCGTAAATGTCAATAAAAATGAATTTTCCACCCAGATACAATTGCAATGCATTGGCTATAGCACGCCAATTGAATCTTTCCTCCTTATTTATGCAAGAAAGCTAGCTCACCACAATATTATTCGGAAATGTCTATGAAATTGAATTTTCCTGCTTGATGATCTAGCAATGCAATGGCTATAGCACGCCAGTAGAATCTACCCTCCTTATTTATGCAATAAAGTTAGCTCACCACGATAAGAGTCGAAAATGTCAATAAAATTGAATTTTCCAGGAAGATTCTATAGCTTTGCAATGGTAATGGCGCGAATAATGGCGCGCCAAAACTATCTTTCCTCCATATTTATGCTAGCAAGTTAACTCACCGCGATATTAGTCGAAAATGTCAATAAAATTGAATTTTCCAGCCAGATACTGTAGCATTGCGATGGCTATAGCACGTGAATTGAATCTTTCCTCCTTATATATGTAAGAAAGTTAGCTCACCACGAT
>NW_016936784.1:0-563 GCF_001483705.2 Eufriesea mexicana
TCTGCTCTCCTCTAATATGCCCTGGTCGGCGACGGGGAGGCCAGCAATAGTTTTCTCGGCACGTCAGGTCGAGGTGGTATACGTTTAGTTAGGTTATTTAGATTTGGGACGGTTAGGATGGCTTCGACTCTTCGGCTAGACACTGCTATTCTAGGGATTTCTGCGCCCGACGCTAGTCTATCATGTTCTGCTTGTCTCTGGGGAAGCCGGCAATAGTGTTCGCGGCACGTTAGGTTTAGTTATTCAACGTTTGGTAAGGTCATATTCGGCCTGTCTAGGGCAGGATATCTTTGACTTCTGTGCTGTACATCGCTATTTGGTGGCTTTGTGCGCTCTACTGTGCTCTACTATACCCTGCTCGACTCCGGGGAGGCCAGCAATAGTGGTCATCGCACGATAGGTTGTGTTAGGCTGCGTTTGGTAATGTTACTATTGGTCATGATAGGTTAGGCAAGCTTTGACTTTTGTGCTACACACGTATAATCTATTCGAAGCATTCTTTCGCTCTGCATTGCTCTGCTCTACTCTGCTCGACTCTATGGTGGCCAGTAATAGCTGTCTCG
>NW_016936785.1:0-635 GCF_001483705.2 Eufriesea mexicana
TATGTATGGATGGTTGGGTGTATGGATGGGTGGTTGTATGGCAGGATGAATGTATGGAAGGATAGGTGTCTGGATGGATGAATGTATGGATTGATGGCCGTATGGATGGATGGATGTATGTTTGGCTTGTGGTATGGTTGGACGGATGTACGGATGAATGGATGAACGGATGAATGGATGTATGCATAGATTGAGGTATGGATGGATTGATGTATGTATGGATGGATGTATGGATGTATGGATGGATGGATGTATGGATTCATGGGTGTATGGATGGATGGAGGTATGGATGGATGGATTTATGGATGTATGGATACATGAATGTATGGATATATTGATGGAACATGGGCTTATGGATGTACGGATGTATGGATGTATGGATGGATGGATAGATGTATGTATGTATGGATGTATGTAAGTACGTATGTATGGATGTACGAATGTATGGATGTTCGAATGTATGGATGTATGGATCAATATATGTATGGATGTATGGATGGCTTGGTGTTTGAGTGGATGGATGTATGGATGGATGTATGTATGGATGTAAGTATCGATGTATGTATGGATGCATGTATGGTTGTATGGATGTATGGATCGATGGATTTATGGATGCGTGGATGTATGAATGTATG
>NW_016936786.1:0-695 GCF_001483705.2 Eufriesea mexicana
TCTGTTATAGCTTGGTGAGTAGATCGCCTACCGCCATAAATCCAATGGCAGGTACAGACATCTACTGGGCCGAAAATAGGTCTATTCAAAATCTATAACCTGTTATAGCTTGGTGAGTAGATCGCTTAACGCCTTCAATCCAATGGCAAGTACAGCCATCTACTTGCCAGAGAATAGGTCTACTCATGACCTATAGTCTGTTATAGCCTGCTGAATAGGTCGCCTAACGCCTTCAACCAATGGCAAGTGCATCCATCTACTTGCCAGAGAATAGGTCTATTCAAAATCAATACCCTGCTATAGCTCGGTGAATATATCGCCTAACGCCTTCAATCCAATGGTAAGTGCAGCCATCGACTTGCCAGAGAATAGGTTTATTCAAAATCTATTGTCTGTTATAGCTTGGTGAGTAGATCGCCTAACGCCTTCAATCCAATGGCAATTACAGCCGACTACTTGCCAGAGAATAGGCCTATTCAAGATACATAATCTGTTATAGATTGGTGAATAGATCGTCAACCGCCTTCAATGCAATGGCAAGTACACACATCTACTGGGCAGGAAATAGGTCTATTTAAAGTCTATGACACGTTATCGCATGGTGAACAGACCGCCTAACGACGTCAATCCATTGGCAAGTACTGCCGACTACTTGCCAGAGAATAGGCCTATTCAAGATATATAATCTGTTATAG
>NW_016936787.1:0-366 GCF_001483705.2 Eufriesea mexicana
GTAGAATCTGGTAGGAAAGATCAATTTTATTGACATTTTCGACTAATATCGTGGTGAGTTATCTTTCTTGAATAAATATGGAGGAAAGATTCTATTGGCGTGCTATTGCCATTGCAATGCTATAGAATCTGGATGGAAAATTCAATTTTATAGACATTTTCTTCTAATATCGTGGTGAGCTAGCTTCCTGTCATAGGTATGGCGGAAAGATCCTTTTGGCGTTCTATAGCCATTGCAGTGATATGGAATGTGCCTGGCAGATTCAATTTTTTGGACATTTTCGACTAATATCGTGGTTAGCTCTCTTTCTTGCGTAAATAAGAAGGAAAGATTCTATTGGCGTGCTATTGCCATTGCAATGCCAAA
>NW_016936788.1:0-784 GCF_001483705.2 Eufriesea mexicana
TTAAAAGCGAATGTCCAAAAATATTTTTCTATATTCTTATTTGAAATTCCATTATAAACCTATATGCATGCAGCTATTGGATAAAAATGATTAAAAATATCCCACGATGCATTACGGTGTATCAGGAAGATGGGACCCTTTTAATCTCAGCGTGCCCCAAAGAGTTAACTCTTTCCGTGCCAAGCTGATTTTACCCGACATGATCACCAGGCCATTTATTGTTTTAATTAAAAATTGATATATTATTATGCAATATGTCATTACACCATTAATCCATAAGTAATTAGCTCGTTTAGTGTAGTTACCACACCGTGTACCATTTATGATACCATTTATGGTGCACGTGACGCTGCTATCAATTCGACTGTAAAAGTCAGTCAGTTGGAAAATTTTCGATTATTAAAAAGAACTAGAAGACTAGTGACATTTTGCAGCAATTTTTATGCACCCCTTGCTTTGAAAAAGTCAACCAATACTTGTAATTAATAATTATCGTATATATAACAATTAAACAAATTTATATACTCTGTTCTATACTGCATTTTGTACAATCCCTCATTCTTTCAGTGGAAATATATTTTATAAAATTAAATTTGTTATAAGACGAGTTTTCAGTACATTGAATAAATATATCTGCGTTTACCATTTATAATCAAGTTTAACGTATACCATAAATGCATGTATACACATGGCATGGAACGTGTTGATTTTGTATCGGTGATTGTCGATCGTTTCGTATCGAATTATCGGTAATTCGGAGATGATCTTTTTCGTGGTCGAGGTT
>NW_016936789.1:0-1284 GCF_001483705.2 Eufriesea mexicana
AACTAAACGTAACATAATTATACCTGGCGCGCCGGGACAACTAACACTGGCCAGCAGAGAGACAAGCAGAGCATATCAGAGCACAACAGAGAGCTAAAATCCACAGAACACCTGTGTATGTTACGAAAGTCTTAGCTCTTCTGTCCTAACGTAAACAAACGTGTCATAAGCGAACGTAGCCTAACACAACCTAACGCGCCGCGACGACTATTGCCGTCCTACCCTGATCCAAGCAAAATGTATTATAGCACAATCGAGCGCAGAAATTCTCCGAAAAGCAATGTATGACGAAATTCAAGCAGAACCAGACACATTAGCGAAACCTAACGAACACAAACGTAACATAACTCAACCTAACATGACGAGACAACCATTGCTGGCCTCACTAGAGCCAAGCAGAAGACATTAGAATACAGTAGAGCGCAGAAATCATCCATGGCTGGCGGTGTATAGCACAAAAGTCTAAACGCCCTGTCGTAACCTCCCTAAACGTAACGTATGAGAACGTAGCCTTAAAGAACCTAATGTGCCGCGACCACAATTGCTGGCCTCCACAGAGCCAAGCAGAATATACAACAGGACAGGAGAGCGCAGAAATCCACCACATAGCAGTGCAAAGCGCAGAAGTGAAAGATATCCGAACACAAAATGACATAAACTAGCATAACCTAACGTAGTCTAACGCAACATAATGTGGCGCGACCTCTATTGCTGGCCTCCGCAGCGCCAAGCAGAATATACTACAGCAGAGCAGAGCGCAGTAATCCCCTGCATTGCAGTGTATAGCACAAAAGTCTCACGTACCCTGACCTAACAGGACCTAGCCGATGCTATCCAAACGCAACGTACCTCAACATAACGTGACGTGAGCGTTATTGCCAGCCACCCCAGAGACAAGTAGAACATATTAGAGGCCAGTAGGTCGCAGAAATCTATAGGATCGCAGTCTACAGCACAAAAGTAATAGCTACCCAAACCAAACCCAGGCTAACGTAACCCAACAGAACGTACCATAGCTCGACATATCGTGCCGCGACCACTATTGCTGCCCTGCCCAGAGCCGAGCAGTACTTACTAGAGGACAGAGGAGCTCTGAAAAAATAGAAACACAGCGTATAGCACAAAAGCCATATCTATCCAAACATAACCCAGGCAAACGTAACCTAACCAAGTGAAGCCTACGACAACATAACGTGCCGCGACCGCTATTGGTGGACTCCGCATGGCCAAGTAGAGATATTGGAGCACATTCGAGCGCAGTAACCCACCGGAGAACAGTTTACA
>NW_016936790.1:0-5726 GCF_001483705.2 Eufriesea mexicana
ATATTTCATTCCTGTAGATATACGGAGTGGGAGGAAATAGGTTTTCCTTTTAATTATTACTAGGTAGAAGTATATGGAAAGTAAAATATCGTAGGAGATAAAAAGGAAAATGGCAATGTTACATTTGACATGGTAGAAACTCTGAATTTTAATTCATATAGGTATCGAAAATATCTGGAATATGTATGGTAGGTTATAAATAGTTGACTCTTTATCTTTATCTTCCCACTTTTTGTTATAACGTCTCTTGTCATAGAGGTTTAATTAGAGTATCATTAATTAGGACATTGCTTCCTTTCGATATTCGTTACGTTATTATTACTGTATTATTACGAAAATTTCGTATCCTTCAATCATTCATTCTAATTTTCATATAAGACAGCGTAATTTTTCACGCTTTGGAGCAAGTATGACATTTAGAAACGAGTAAAGATAGTTTAGAGGCTAGAAAAGCTTGTTTACAATATTTTATCGTAATTGAACGTAATGCTGTACCCAAACACGGTATCTATGAACAATATTCATACATAACACTGTCTGAACGAAACGCAAAATTAACAATTGAAGTAGCAATTACTGGGACTAGTTATTCCCATAATTTGCATACGCGATAGAATCGTGCCGCACCAGTTACAGTAGATAATAACAATTATAATATTAATATTTCCCGAGAAACTGCTTCTTAACTCAGAAAAATTGAGACGACGGTCTTTCAAAATCCACGAAAAAAATGGCCGTGTAAGTACTAGGGAACAAGCGTTGCAGCAGAAATTCTTGTTAATGGTTCCGTCAATCCCGGCACGAACGTATTGATTTGGAGCAGTCGAACGTATTCCAGTCTCTCATATTTCTTCCAATCACGGGCCTATTCGCGCGTTTTTCCCACGATGAGGGAATTAATAGTAGACAGGAAGAGAGGACGTTTCGTGTGAAAATTGCTGGAACGAGGCGTCTGATTGTGCTTTGTCTAAAAACAAAGGCCGCTATGCCGTAGAGTGGAACACGCCCCACGGAAACCATGCTCCTCGCACCCATGCAAAAGGTAATAGGACAAAATAATCTGTACAACGCTATTATGGAGCACCGTGACCTGTTGCTAGTCGTCGGCTCGCGGCGTATATATTAGCCTCGCCGTCTGCAATAGGAAAATGCCAATTCGTTAGTGTTCGCTATGCGTTCTACCGCAAGGACATTATTATATTCCTGCGTTGTAAACATGGTATTTGCAACTAATGCATTTCCATAGAGAGTACTGTGTGTAGCCACTTGTTTCTATGTTCAATGACCTTCCATTGCATGCAACCAAGTGCAAACGCGGATCTACGCTACATTTGCCACTGAGCGGTGATAATTTTGCGAGGAGAGGTACGAGAATACAACTTGCGGACTCTATATAAATGGTAAAGCCGTACACTTGCGTCCTTCGATCGAACCTTGTCTTGGATACGTTTGTGGTGGAAGGCGGAGACGTGCTTTCGGTTAAATGGTTGGGGAAGTCTTAAGAATACTGTTTCTTCTAGAAATTAGTTCCTGGTCTCCTAATTGGTGAAAGTTAGGCCACTGTAGTGACCCCAAGGAAATTAATATACGATTTTTGACTGGTAGATTATTTCTTTCCGAATAAGTTATTCCACTATACTCTGAAACCGTTCACAATTACTTTAAAGACCAGATAGCGCTTTACTTGTTCTTAATCAGTATGACTGGTGCATGTTTATTGAATAGCATCCTGCGTACATTCTGTCGTATAAGTACTTTAATTGATAACATGTCGATGGTATACTCTTCATCGAGTCTGAAATTATTTGGAAACGAAAAATGGCGCTTTAACGTTCATGGCGTGACTTTAGTGGTTCTATAAACAGTAATTGTACGTAATTCAAGAAAGATATTTTTCTGTTGAAACTACCTGTGGTCCAATTTTTACAAATTTTCAGTGAGAAGCTGCCTCTCTCTTCTACAGTAGTACAGTGTCAATACAAATTCAATCCCGGTCTACGAAAGTAAAACTCACGATGGTTCCGCGAACGATATACATAGTAGCGCATGGCACTAACAGCTTACACTACGATAACGAGTCTACATTGTCGTGAGTTTCTCATCCTAAATCTCATAAATATCAATTGAACTCGTATTAGTCTGAAATTATATGGAGCGCATTTTAACGCTCGAGGAATCTGAATAAATCTTAGATATTGACAAAATATGATATAGAATAAAATGTGTACGTAGGTAGGTGATTAACGTTCAGTAACATCACTATGCTCTGTTTCTCGTGGATATATCAGTGTGTAAGCACTTAATAGAGTTCTGTAGAAAATTAGCGTTAGCTCGCATACTAAACCTGCCATGGTTCAAACCCAAAACCATTCCCAAACCTTTTACTTGAAATTCCACAATGAACCGATCGTTGTTTTGTTCACATGATTACGTGATATTGATTCCAGTATACGTTAAATTAACTATCCTATATCTTTCCAAATCCTTCTCGCCTTTCCTCATACGTAGGTCAATTAGCCAGTGGTAGGTTTAGCAAACATCAGATGACGATGCGTGGAATGTCGGAATTAAGCAGTGCCACGCATTAACTAGTCCCCCATGCCTCGCGCACTGCTTTAAAGAAATTCGTAGAATTTTCAGCGTGAAATCTTCGGAACGCTATTGAAACACTGAGGGCAAAGTTTTGAATATGCACTCGATTGATGAATCTCGTTCCACGGTCAAATTGCAGTTCCTCCGCGACTCCTTGCCAGTATTGATGCTAACTGGCGCCAAACGGAAGTATATAAGGCGCGCTACCGACTTTCCTGACGACAATGTATAATATTAGCTGCGTCGTGCTGCCAGCATATCAACATTCTCCTGGCAAAGAGGCTCGCGAGCGAGGATACACGGCTTCGCGGATTTGATTCGAATGCATTTGGAACTCGTTCGCGCCGGAAAAACAAGAAGCTATACAGATAAATCAACGGGCAGGGGTACCAGAATTAGCGACAGTCTCGATCTCGCGGAGCCATCGGTATGATCTTCCTTACGTTAAGGATTCCATCAGCGATTTCTATCTTGGTATCCTTGGAAGCTCTTTGCATTCATTTCCGTCCTATACTACTCGGTTGCCTGTTATGGAAAGGCTTGGTTATACGCATGGCTTGGACTTATTGCTGGATTCGTAGTTCTCGATAATTTTGCTAAATGCGTTGAAGCGTTATGCAATTCGTTATTTTAATTAATGTTAGCTGATGGATTGAGCTTGCTATTTAAATTAACATTTCATAGTATTGTCATCATTCGGAGTAAATAACTTCGAATTTTGGTTAGCTATACAGTTTAATATTATTAGGTCGATGGTAAATCAGCGAGTAATTTACATAGAACTATCTGGATAATAATATAGAGACAATGTCAACCATGAGAGTAAAGTTCACAAATTGAAACCCAAGAAGTGTCAATACTGATTTCGAGAATGGTGATATCACGTTACACGCAACGTTAACATGCTTGTTTAGCTTAAGTGAAGACCATATGGTAATAACTGAAATAGAGGTAAATTAACGCGGAATAAGAAAATGCATTACTCGTGATTTTATATTTTCATTTCAGAGGACCATCATTCGAGACCGAAGAGAGAGGATCGTAAGACGAGAGTAACGTGACCGGCGCGCGAGCGGGACCAAGCTTCTTCCCTTGCCACTATGGCACACTCGTACGCTTTTTCTGGTCGGAAGCTGTGCCCTCGTAAGCGGGACGCGTCATCTCGGCCTTTACAGGTGGCCTTGGCGCTGGAAAAGCAGATGTGCGGGTCCCGCGACCTTTTCATGATACGGTTATAATACGTACACTACTGGATCACACATATGCTACTGGTCCTTGTATTTATGGAGTACAGGTCCTTTATTGGATCGCTCCTTGGCTATAGGTTCTTATATTTAATGAGTAATGTGCAGGTAATGTGGCGCGCAATACCTGTCAGTAAAGGTTGGCAGACGAAACAAATGCAATCAAACTGCGCTCAAATTGCATGAAGTGTGTGATACTACTAAAACAATGCTGTTCGGTGCAGATCTGAATCAGTAGCAAAACTTTGCAATAAAAAATCTGAGGTACTCCAAAGGTTCGGTGAAACTGTAGCCAAATTACACCGCAAATGCATGAAATTTGTGATATTAATAAAAGAAATATTCCTGTGCAGTTATAAGGCAGTAGTAAATCTTCGCCAAAAAATCGCAAGTATTCTAAAGATTGGATGGAAGCGGGATCAAACAACACTACAAATGCTGGAAATGTGTGTCATTACTACAATTGTGTTATTTTGTGCAGTTCTGAAGCAGTAAAGGAAACTTCACCACAAAAAACCCAATTATTCCAAAAGTGCACTGAAGCTATAAGAAATCTGTGCTGAGAATGCATGAAAGATGCGTTAATCATCGAATAATGCTATTCTGCGCTGTTTCGCGCAGTTTTGCTGCAGTAGCAGGACTACATCGCGAAGAAACCGATAATTTTCTAAAAAATACATGAAGCATCTTTCAAACTGCGCTGAAAAGGCATGAATTGTGCCTTACTCACTCAATGGCGTTATTCATTCGGGAATTTTCGAAGAACGTATATGCGCAGGGAGTTGGTTAATACAATGGCTGTAAAACTATATTGATGACTATAATCAGTAGCGTATGGTCAATTGCTTATATCTCCAGCTCCGATTGATATACCTTTTGATCATCCTGAGAATCCCTCTAGATCTAAAATCGTCAGTGAATAGGTTAATCCAATGGCCATATTTCCGTATTGGTGGCAGTACATAGTACCGTGCTGTCAACTGTAATGTACTCTGCACATAATTGATCTGTATGTTGATTATTATAGAGTAGCTATGAAACCTAATTCATCATTGTATAGATCAATCCGTAAGATATATTTCTGTGCAGATGGCTATAGTCAGCAGCGTATACACATTTGTCAACTTCCCTAGCGACAATTACTCTATCCATTGAACATTCTAGAGTTTCAGAACAACATACTGATGGATGGATGTCACAGCATTAATTAATCCACTTGCTGTAGTCCTGTGTAGATTGTTCTGTAATTTATTGCCATTTGCCAATATCTCCAGCTGTAAACGATCTATCCATTTACCTTTCCATAATTGCTGTACAGATTTGATAACAGGGAATAGATTATTCCATTGGCTATAGAACCGTGTGGATGGTTATAACCAGAAGTGTATTGTCACTTGTTAATTTCCCCTACTGTAATTGATTTATCCCTTGATCATTCAAGAATTGGTAAAGATATCGGATGATCAGCGAATAGAGTAGTCCAATGGAAATAGGACTGTGTGGACGGCTACACTCATTACTGCATTGCGAAATGTCTATGTCTCAAGTGATAATTTATCTATCCATTTGTCGCTCAAGAATTTCTGATGAATTTATGTCATCAGTGAATAGATTAGTCCATCGGATGTAGTCATGTTTTGATGTCCGTTCCGTGTATCGTATTGTCAAGTCGAACTGTCGCTAGCGATAATTAATCCATGAATTGGTAATTCCCGAATTGCTATAGAATTTACGTTACCAGTGTATAGACTGATCCAATGGCTAGAGTGCAGTAATGGTTGCTGTACTCAGCACTGCATTGAGAATTATAAATGTTCGTAACTATAATAATACGACAGCTGCAGAAATCTGCAGGTGGCTCAGCACAGTACTGCATTGATGTACACTGGC
>NW_016936790.1:5922-16097 GCF_001483705.2 Eufriesea mexicana
TGTCATGATGGCTATACTAAGTACTGAGTAGTTAGTTGCTAATGTCCCCAGCGGTAATGGATCACCCTTTTGTCATTCCACAACTGTTATAGAATTTCAATCAGCGAACATGTTACTGTAAAGGCAACACCGTAGCGTTAATGGCAACACTCGGTACTGCATTGTCATTCATCAATATCACTACCGATATCCGCATTATCCATTGATGATTCTAGTGTTGATATGGCGCTTCTATCACTAGACTACTGGTTAAACGACAGCTACAATGCTCTGGCCGTGGATGAACTAAGTAGCGTACTGACAACCGTAAATGTCTCAAGATATACGTGATCTATACATTCATCATTCTATAATGGCAGACGAGCTTCCGTCACCAATGAACTAATTAATCCGACGACTGAGGTACAGTCCTGATAGATGGACTCAGCACTGTGTTATCAATAGCTAATGTCTGGAACTATAACGTATCTGTTCCATGTCACTCAAGAGTTGCTATAGCATTCCATCAATCAGTGAACAGATTAATCCGACAGCAACAATGCTCTGTTGGTACACGTAATATGTACCGTCATGTCAATTGTAAATACTTCAACACATAGCTGTTCTATACATTGATTATGCTGGAATTGCTGTGGAATTTAAATCATCAGCGAAGGGATTAATCCAGCAGCTGTAGTACCATGATGACGAGTATGCACAGTCAAGTATTCACATATGCCAATACCTCTAGAGTCTATTGCTCTGTCAATTGATGGTTCTACAATTACTAAAGGATTTAGACTGTCCGAGGACAGAATAATGCAATAGCCATAGTATATAGCAAGGAACACACACATTCCTTCACAGGAATTTATCAATATAACCTCCTATGTGCGATCTATCCGATGATCATTCTGGAAATGCTATGGAGCCTGAATCGTTAGTGGACAGATTCTTCCAACGGCTGTAGTGCTCTGCTTGTGGATGAACTAATTATCGAACTGCCAATTGTAAATGTCTCAAGCCATAACTTATTCTGGTATTGATTATGCTAAATTGCTGTGGTACTTAAATCATCAGCGGTGAAATTAATAGAAATTCTGCAGCACTGAGCTGACGACTGTACTATGTACTCTTTTGTCTGTTGCTAATATCACGAGCGATAGTGGATGTGCCTATTGCCATACTAGACTTGACACAGTATTTAAGTCACCACTGAAAGGATTATCCCATCGTCTATAGTGTTCTGGAGGTGCATGCAGCAGGTGCCGCGCTGTCAATTATAAATATACCAAGCCACAGCAGATCTATACATGAATTAGGCTAGAATGGGTGTGGAATTCCTTTCATCAGTGAGGAAATCATTCCAATATCAACAGTGCTATGATGATGGCCCTAATCTCTACTGTTTTGGAAACTGCTAATATCTCGAGCAGCAACGGATATGCCTTTCGTCGCTCTAAAATTGCTATATAATTCGAATCGTCATTGAAGATATTAACAAAGCAGTTTCATTGCACTGCTGATGGCGACACTCAGTAATGTATCGACATATCTTAGCGTCTCAAGCGACAATTACTTTAAACATTGACCGTTCAACAATTGCTGATGAACCTACTTGACCAGCGAACAGATTAACCTACGTCTACAGTGCTGTGTTGATGGCCATACTGTATTGACGTATGTCACAGACTCGAGCGGAATTTGCACTATACATTGATAATTCCACAATTTCTGACGAATTCATATGTTCAGCGAACATATGTGTGCAATGGCTGTAATATTGTGCACATAGCTCCACCCGATACTGTTTTGCCATTTGAAAAAATCACTGCCGATGTTTGGTACATCCGTTGGTCATTGTATAATTGCTATAGAGTGCAAGTCATAAGAGTACGGTAAATCCAGCGGCTACAGTGCTCTGGTGGCTGATGTACAAAGAACCGTACTGTCAAATGTAAATATCTCCAGTCAGAACTTTCCTATACAATGTCACGATCACTGTACTCAGCTCTGCTACGTCAATGGTTAATATTATCAGGGATAATCGACCTGTCTTATGTCATTTGAGAATTTTAAGGAAATTTGTGTCGTGATTGAGCAGATTATTCCAACGGCAAGAGTGGTATCTTGTAGAATGTACCACATACCGTAATGCCAACTGCAAGTATCTTCGGCCACAGCGGCTCCATTCATTGGTTGTTCTGAAATTTTTGCGGAAATTAATTCATCGGTGAAAGAGTAATCCAACTGCAGCAGCAATGCGATGATCGCAGCACTCAGCCGTGCTAAGCCAAACGATAATATTTCGAGCCATAATGTATATATCTGTTGCTATTCTATAAATGATATAATACTTAAATAGTCAGTGGACAAATTACTATTACGGCAACAAAGCCCTGATGGTGGATGTACTAAGTACCGCAATGTCAACTGTTAATGTCCCTAGCAATAACTGATAGGCCACTGACTATCCACGAATTGCTATAGAATACAGGTCGTTAGTGAATGGTTTAATACGACGGCCACAGTGCTTTGTTTACGGATGTTCTGAGTACGGTAGAAGCAATAGTCTCTAGCCATAACTGGTATATATACTGATGATTCTAGATTTGCTGCGGAATTTATATCGCCAATGTCCAAAGTAATCCTACGGCTAAAGCACTGTGACGATGGCAGTAGTCATTCTTGTGTTGTCAACTGTTGATATTTCGTAGGACTATGGATATGCGTTTCTCATTCTAAAATTGCTGCACAATACACATCACCAGTGAAGAGATTAATGCAAGTCAACAACTGTATGTTGAAGGTATACTAAGCATCGTACTGACATTGCATATGTCACTAGACACTACCGTGCTATACATAGGTTGCTCTGGAGTTACATTGGAGATTACATCATCAGAGAGCAAAGATGTGCAACGATTACATTACTATGGCGATGGTTGTACACCGTACTGTACTCTCAATCTTTTATACCACGATGGACAATGGATATGTAGTTTATCATTCTAGAATTTTTACACAATCTTAATCATCATTGAACATATTAGTACTACGGGTACAGTGCGCGGTTGCTATATGTACGTAGCGCCCTACTGCCAATCGTAAATACCCCGAGCCGTAACCGCAGTACACATAGATCATTCTAGAATTGATTGGAAAATAAATAATCTGTGATCAAAGTAATGCAACGGCTACAATGCTGTGATGATGAATGTATTCAATACTGTGTTGACATTTGTTAATACCTCGAGGGATTATGGAACTGCACTCTTCATTCTAGAATTGCTGTAGGATATACATCATCAATGAGCTGACTAATCCAAAGGTAATAGTACTCTCTTGATTGATGTACTGATTACCGTACTCTCAATAGTTACCATCTCTAGAGATAAACGCTATATACAACGATAATTCTAGAATTACTTGGGAATTTAAATCATCAATGAAGAAAATATTCCAAAGGGTACAACTGTGACGATGGCAGCACTCAGTACTGCGTTGTCTATTATTAACGTCTCGTGGGATAAGGGACACGTCTCTTCTCGTTCTAGAGCTGCCACAGTATCTGAGTCATCATTGGACAGACTGTTCCGTCAGGAAGAGTGGCCCTTTGGTGAATGTACTGTGTTGTGGTCTGTCAGTTGTAAACATATCTAGCTATAACCGTACAATTCATAGGTTGGTCTGCAATTACGTTGGAATTTTCATCATTAGTGGACAAGGACGTTCAACGGCTGCAGTACTGAGATGATGCCTGTACTCAGCAATGCGTTGTTATCTGCTAATATGTCGAGGGATGTTGGTTGAGTTTATTGTTATCCTAGAATTGCTACAAAGACCAAATAATCATTGGACAGATTAATCTAATAGCCACAGAGCTCCGCTGGTGGATGTACTAATCAATATAATGTCTGTTGCACTTATCTCGAGCCATAACCGAACAACACATTGATTATCCCTGAATGGCCGAGGGATTTATATGATCAATCAACAAAGTAGTGCAACGACTACATAGTTATTATGATGGCTGTACTCAATACTTCGTTGTCAAACGTTGATACCTCGTGGGATAATGTATCCGTCTTTTGTCATTCTAGAATTGCACCAGGATGTAGATCATCATTCATCAGGATGATTCAACTGTCACAGAGCTCTGTTAATGTATGTACTATGTAACGTACTGTCAATTGTAAATGTTTCTTGCCATAACCGCCATATACATTGATTGTTTTACAACTTCTTTAGAATACACGTCATCAGTGAAAAAGGTAATCCAACGGCTACAATACAAGGAAGGTGCCTGTGAGCAGTACTGCGTTGTCACTTGTCAATTTGTGTGGGGATTATGTATCTGCCCCTTGTCATTGTAGAATTGCTATGGAATATATATCGACAGTGAAAAATTCAGTCCAAAGCGTGCAGGGCTCGGCTTGTGGATGTACTGAGTTCTGTAATGTCAGACACAATATGTAGTACAACCATCATCACAGTATTGTACCCGTTGAATTAAATTTGCCACTGATGATGCATGATCCAAAGCCATTCTAGAATAATCAATGCAAAGTACGGTATCGGCTAGAGATAATTACGCAGACAGCACGGTATTAAGTACATCCATCAACAGAGCACTGTGACTACCGTACTAACATGATCAGTGACGATGCACATGCTATAGCATCTCTGGAATGACAACGGCCATATCCACTATCCCTCGAGATATTAGCAATTCACAAGACAGTACCGAGTACAGCCATCTTCTCATTACCGTGCCCGTTGGATTAATTTGTTCATCAATGATATACGTTCCACGGAATTTCAAGAATCCTCCGTGTATTGTACTCTTATGTATATGGATAGTTACAACTAACAGTGCGGTGCTCAGTACATCCACCAATACAGCAGAATTGGATTATACTATTCCTTGATTATTTAAACTATATACCCACTCTAGAATGACAAAATACAGACCCACAGACAATTGAGATATTAGCAATTTACGACACATTACGGAGTACTCCAACCATCATAGTAATGTAGCCGCTGGACTACTTTGTCCACTGTTAACTTAAATACGAAGGTGATTCTTGCGTAACCTATGTATGGTGCGGTTATGTCTAGTGACATTTACAATTGACAGTACGGCATTTCGTACGTCCACAAACAGCCCACAATTGCCGTCCTCTTATTCTGTTCACTGATGACGTATATACCACAGCAATTGTAGAACGATATATGCTGATCCATTGTCCCTCGAGGTATTAACAATTGACAACACAGCACTGATTACAGTCATCACCACTGTAATATAAACGTCGGACTAATTTGTTCGCTGAGGATGAAATTAATAATTAATTCTGGATTAAGGAATTAATATTGCGGCTATGGCAATTGACATTGAGATTTCTCTGTACGGTAATTAGTAAATACTCCAAGGGAACGCCTCTGCAGTTGAAATTATCTGTTCAGTGACGGTTTAGACCTTATAGCTATTCTAGAATGCAAAGGACAGGTCCATCATACCTTGAGATATTAACAAATAACGATACAGTACTGAGTACAGCCATCATCACAATAATGTTGCTGTTGGACCCATTTCTTCACTGATGGCGTAAATTCCAAAGCATTTCCGGAATAAACAGTGGATTTTACGGTTATGGCTTGAGATATTTCCAATTGACGGCACGGTACGTATTGCATCCAACAATGTAGCACTGTAGCCGTTGGCTTCAAGATTTCCGTGGTGATTTAAATTCTGTAATAATTCTGGGATGACAAGGCATAGATCCAGATTCCTAGAATTGGCAAATGTCGACACAGTACCGAGAACAGCCATCATCACTGTTATGTAGCCGCTGGCCGTCTTTTCTCGGTGATGCTGTGAATTCGAATGTGATCCCTGAATAAACTATTTATAGTCCGGTTACGCAAAGTGATATTCACAAATGAAAGTATGGCATCTAGTACACCTTCCAATAGAGCAGGGTTGATGTGGGATTAAGTAGTTCACTAAAGATGTACATTCCACAGCAGTTATGGAATGAGAAATGAAAGTCCATTATTCCACGAGGCGTCAACAATTGACGACACAGTACTGTGTACATCAATCATCACAGTGATGTAGCCGTTGGAATATTTTGTTGTCTGATGATATCAATATCAAAGCAATTCTGGAATAATCAATGAATATTACTGTTACGGCCTGAGGAATTCCCAATTGACATTACGATAGTTAGTATATCTGCGAACAGAGCACTGCTGCCGTTGGATTAATCTGCTCAATGGTGATATATATTCTAAAACATTCCCAGAGTGGCAAAATACTGGATCAATTCCCCTCGAGATATAAACGATTGACAACAAGGTACTCATTCCGGCCATCATGAAAGTAATGTAAGCGTTGGACTGCTTTGCCACTCATGATGTATAGTCGTAAGAAGTTCTGGAATAGAATACGTATACTATGGTTATGGATAGTAATGCTGCAATTGACAGCACGGTACTCAGTTTATCCAAAGCAGAGTACTGCAGCCGCTGTATTAACCTGTTCAAAGATAATTTCGGTTCCACATCAATTCTAGAATGACGAACGACAGATACACTATACTTCAACACTTTCGCAAATGAGAACGCAGTACTGAGAACAACCATCGTCACAGCACTATGGACGTTGGGTAACATTGTTCACTGATAATGAAAAGTCCAAAGCAATTCTAGTATGGTCAATATATGGTACGGATATGGCATGAGATATTGTCAATAGACGGTAAGTTACCGATCACATTCACCAATATAGCACTGCAACCGTTGGATTCAACTGTTCAATGATGATTTACATTACATAACAGTTGCAGAAATACGAAACACAGGACAAACATCCCATGAGACGTCAACAATTACCACACCCTACTGTATACAACCACCACCACTGTAATGCAGGCGTTGGACTGCTATGTCAACTGATGATGAAAATTCCAAAGCAATTCTGGAATAACCTATGTGTAATACGGTTATGTCAATTGAATCTAACAAATCACAATTCGGCAATAAGAACATCTACCAACGGAGCACTGTCGCATTTGGAATAAGTTGGTCACTGAATATGTTAATTCTACGGAAATTCAACAAAGGGAAGCGCAGATCCATTATCCCTCGAGATATATACCACCGACAACACAGTACAGAGAGCTGCGACCATCACAGTGATGTAGCCGTCGGAATGCTTTCTACACTGATGATGTAAATTACTTAATTATACTGTAACAGCGTGTGCTAACTACAATTATGTCTAGTTACATTTACACGTCTCAGGTAATTAGTACATTTACCAACACAGCACTGTTTCTGCTGGATTAATTTGGTCCCTGGAGGTGTGTACCCTAAAGCAATTGCAGAATGGGAAATGAAGGTCCATTATACCTCGAAATATTAACAATTGACAGCACACTGCTGATTACAGCCATTATCGCAGTAATGTAGACGTTTAAATACTTTGTTTACTGATGATGTAGATTACTATGTAATATTGGAATGAAATACGTATACTGCGGTTAGGACCAGAGGCGCTTATTGTTCGCATTAATATAATTAGTACTACTACCAACAGAGCACTTTTGCCGTTTGATTGAATTGATAACAGAAGTTGGATATTACACAGCTTTTTCATAGCGAGAAATGTAGATTCATTATCTCTTTAGATATTAACGATTGACAACATAGTACTAAGTACAGTCATCACCAGGGTATAGAAACTGTTGAATAACGTTGTTCAATGATAATATAAATTCCAAGGCAATTATAGAAGTATCAGCAAATAGTGTGGTTGTGGCTAGAGATATTTAGAAGTGACTTACAGTGCTTCGTACATCCAACTATATTGCACTGTAACCGTTAGATTAATCTTTCCATGGTGAATTATGTTCCATAACAATTCTTCAATGGAAAAACGCAAATCCACTGACATTGGAAATATTGACAATTGACGACACAGTACCTAGTACAGCTATCATCTCTGTAATGTAGACGTTGAACTGCTTTGTTCACTAATGATGCAAATTCTAAAGTAATTCTGGAATAAGCTATGCACTGTGAGGTTACGTCTAGTGATACATACATATCACAGTACGGTGACTATTACATCTACCAATAGAGCACAGTCGCGTCGTTTTAACCAGTTCACCGGTTATGCGTATTTCACAACAATACGAGAACGAGAAATGCAGATCCACAATTCCCCGAGGTATTCACTAGTGACAAGACAGTACCGTGTACAGCCATCATCACAGTTTTCATTACGAAGCATAGCTTCGCACAATGATAATGTATGTTCCTATGCAATTCTAGAATAATCAATATATAGTACGTTTATGGCTTGAGATATTTCCAATTCACAGTACGGCATTTATTACACCCACGCCCGTAGCGCTGTCGCCGTTCGATTAAACTGTTCACTGAAGGTTTTTATCCCACGGCAATTGTAGAATGAAAAAAGGCGGTGTAATATCCCTAGAGAAATTAACAATTTACGACACAGTACTGAGTACAATCATCAACACAGTACTCCAGCCGTTGGACTGCCTTGTATACTGATGATGTAAGCTCCAAAGCAATTCTGGAATGATCAATGTATAGTACGGTTATGGTTTGAGATATATCCAATTCACTGTACGGTACCAGTTACATCCAACAATATAGCACTGTAGACGTTGGATTAAACTTTGCAATGATGATATAAATTCTATAACTGTCCTAGAGCGACAAAATACAGGTCCACTGTTGCTCAAGATGTCAGCAACTAAAAACACTGTACCGAGTACAGCCATCATCACAATGATGTAGATGTTGGACTACTTTGATCACTGAAGACGTAAATTCCTACGAAATTCTAAAATAGAATGTGTGTACAACGGTTATGTCTCGTGATATTTACAATTCATATAACGGTAGTTAGCACATCTAGCATGTGAGCACTGTTCCTGTTGGATTGATTTGGTCACAGGAGTGGTACATTCTGCAGGAATTCTAGAGCGAGAAATGAAGGTCCTTTATCACTTTAGAAATTAACAATGGGCAACAAAGTACTGAGTACGCACAACATTAGAGAATTGTAATGGTTAAATAACTTTGTGCACTGATAACGTCATTTCCAAAGCAATTCCAGAAAAAACAATTCATTGTACGGTTATGGCATGAGATATTTCCAATCGGAGAGCACGGTGCTTAGTACATCCACCACTACAGCGCTGGTGCCGGTGGATTAATATGCTCATTAATGATCTAAATTCTGTAACATTTCTACGTTGTCGAGATACAGGTCCACGTTCCCTTGATGTGTTAACTGTTGCCAAAACTGCAGTGAGTACAGCCGACGTGACAGTAAGGCGGCAGTTGGAATGCTTTGCTCACTGATGCCGTTAATTCCTTAACATTTCTGGAATAGTAAATGTATAGTACCGCTAGGTCTGCAGATATTTGCAAGTGACAGCACGGTACATCATACATGCACGGCAGAGCACTGCAGCCGCTGTATTAGTCTGTTGCGTGATGACTTCGGTTTCATAGTAATTTTAGAATGACAAGCGACGTATTCACTATCCTTAGAGGCTTTAGCGAATGCCAACACAGTACTGAGCACAACCATCGTCGCAGCATTGTAGCCGTTGATTAACATTACCCACTGATAATGTAAACTCCAAAGCAATTCTAGAAATGTCAATATATAGTACGGTTATGGCTTGAGACATTTCCAATAGACAGTACGCTACCCATCACGTCCGCCTATATAGCACTGTAGCCGTAGGATTAGAATGTTCAGCGATGATTTTTATTCTACAAGAATTTTAGAATGACAAAATGCAGGTCCAGTATCCCTCGAGAAAATAAAAATTGACAGCACAACTCCGAGGGCAGCCATCATCACAGTAATGTACACGTTGGGCTACTTTGTCTACTGGCGATGTATATTCCAACGTAATTCAAGATTAACCTGTGTATAATAAGTGTATGCCTAGTGATATTTGCCATTCACAGTACGCTAACTAGTACATGCACCAACACAGCGCTGCTGACGTTGGATTAAATAATTCACTGAAGATATATGTCCTGCAGTTTATGTAGAGTGAAAAATGAAGGTCCATTGTGCCTCGAGAGATGAGCAATTGACAACACAGTACAGAGTGTAGCAGTCATGACGG
>NW_016936791.1:0-582 GCF_001483705.2 Eufriesea mexicana
GATTTCTGCGCACCACTGTACTCTGGTACTTTCTGCTCGGCTCCGGGGCGGCAGGCAGTAGCTGCCTCGACCGGTTAGGACTTGTTGTGCTTGTTCCATTTATGATAAGTTTGTCTAAGTCAGGAAAGGTTAGCTTTCACTATTGTGCTGTGCACTGCGATTCTATGGGTTTCTGCCCACTACTCTATTTCACTATTGTGCTGTGCACTGCGATTCTATGGGTTTCTGCCCACTACTCTACTCTAATGTCTCCTGATTGGCTCTGGGGAAGGTAGTAATAGTGGTCTCGGCAAGTTAGGGTGAGTTCGGTTACGTTTGGTTACGTTACGTTTTGTTAGGACAGGAACGGATGCGTTTGGTTTTTATGCTTTACAATGCTATTCTGTAGATTTTTGCTACCTGCGTTGCTCTACTGAACTCTGTTCGGATATGGGAAGGCCAGTAGTAGTTGCCTCGACACGTTAGGATGAGTTATGCTATGTTTGTATATGTTCTGTTGGTTTGGGTTAGGTTTGGGTAACTCTGATTATTCGGATATCCACTGCGATGTTATGGATTTCTGTGTTCTGTTCTCTACTAACG
>NW_016936792.1:0-297 GCF_001483705.2 Eufriesea mexicana
TTCCATTTACGAGCTGTAGCCTTTGCAGTAAGATAGAATCTGGCTGAAAAACTCAATTTTATTCACATTTTCGACTAATACTGTGGAGATCTTTCTCTCTTGCATAAATAAGGAGAAAACATTCTGTTGACGTGCTCTGGGCATTGCAAAGCTATAGAATATGGAAGGGAAATTCAATTTTATCGACATTTTCCACTAATACCGTGGTGAGCTAGCTTCCTTGCATAAATAAGGAGAAAAGATTCTGTTGGCGTGCTATAGGTATTGCAATGCTACAGAATCTTGCGGGAAAATTCA
>NW_016936793.1:0-1417 GCF_001483705.2 Eufriesea mexicana
GTTCGTTTTTGATATGTTTGGTAAGGTTAGGATAGGGCAGCTTCCACTTTTGTGCATTACACTGCGAATCTATGAACTGCTGCACTCTCCTCTCCTCTAATGTGTCCTGCTTGGCTCTTGGCAGGGCAGCAATATAGGTCATTAGCCTGAGTTATGTTACGTTTGGTTCCGGCAAGTTTCGTTTGGTTAGGATAAGGCAGCTTTGACTTTTGTGTTGTACACTGCTACTAGATGGATTTCTGCGCCCTCCTATGCTCTAGGACATTCTGCTTGGCTCTGAAGAGATTAGCAATGGTGGTCCCAGCACGTTAGATTGTGTTACGGTACGTTCGTTTATGTTACGTTCCGACATGTTACGATAGGATTGCTTCGTCTGTTGTACAATGCACTGCGATTCAATGTATACCTGCGCTCTACTCTACACTAATATGTCCTGCTTGGCCACGCGGTGGGCAGCGATAATTTTCTCGACACTTTACGATTAGTTAGGTTACGTTTCGCTACGTTACGTTTGGTCAGGTTAGGGAAGAGTAGCATTGACTTTAGTGCTGTAGACTGCAATACGGTGGATCTCTGCGCTCTACTGTGCTCTAATATGTTCTGCTTGGGTCTCGGGAGGTCAGCAATAGTGGCCTCGGCACGCTAGGTTAAGCCAAGTTACGTTTGTTTACACTACGTTTTGATAATTTACGATAGGATAGAGTGGACTTGTGTGCCATACACTGCTCCGCGGTTGGTGAGTGCGCTCCACGTTGCTCTACTATACTCTGCTCGGCTCTAGGGTGTCCAATAACAGTGGCCCCGACACGACAGGTCATGCTGCGTTTGGCTGTTACGTTTGGTTGGGTTAGGATACGATAGCTTAGACTACTGTGCTATACAATGCACTTCTGTGGGTTCGTGTGATCTGCGTTTCTCTACTATACTCTGCTTGACCCTCGGGAGGACACAAATAGTGGTCACGGCAAGATAGGTTGGGTTAGAGTACGTTTGGTTAGTTTAGGCTGCTTTGCGTGATGTTAGGATGGCTTTCACTTTCGTGCTACGCACTGCTATTCTGTGGGCGTATGGGCTCCACTGTGCGCTATCACAATCTGCTTGTCTCTGTGGACGCAAGAAATAGTGCCCACGGCACGTTAGGTGGAGTTATGTTACGTTTGGCTAGGTTAGGCTTCGTTATGCTTGGATAAGATAGCTTTGACTTCTGGTCTATACATTGCTATTCGGATGATTTCTGCGTTCTGCATTGCTATGCTATACTCTGCCTAGCTCTCGTGAAGCCAGCAATAGCTGTCGTGGCACGGTAGTTCGGGATGCGTTACGTCTGCTTATGTTACGTTTTGATGGGCGAGGTCGGGGTTGCTTTGACTTCTGCGCTATACACTGCCATCCTGTGGATTTGTGTGCCCTACTCTGA
>NW_016936794.1:0-526 GCF_001483705.2 Eufriesea mexicana
AATCTGGCTGGAAAATTCAATTTTATTGACATTTTCGAATAATATCGTGGGGAGTTATCTTTCATGCATACATATTGAGGAAAGATTCTATTGGCGTGCTATAGCCATTGCAACGCTATAGAATTTGGCTGGAAAATTCAATTTATAGACATTTTCGTCAAATATCGTGTTGTGCTATCTTTCTTGCATAAATATGAAAGAAATATTCTATTGTCGGGCTATAGCTATTGCAATGCTATAGAATTTGGCTGGAAAGTTCAATTTTATTGACACTTTCGACTAATATCGTGGTGAGCTAACTTCCTTGCATAAATAAGTAGGAAAGATTCTATTGGCGCGCTATAGCCAACCATTGCAATGCTACAGAATTTGGCAGGAAAGTTCAATTTTATTGTCATTTTCGACTAATATCATGGTGAGCTTACTTTCTTGCATTAATAAGGAGCAAAGATTCTATTGGAGTGCTATAGCCATTACTTTGTCGTAGAATCTGTCTGGAAAATTCAATTTTAAGACATTTTCGAAT
>NW_016936795.1:0-600 GCF_001483705.2 Eufriesea mexicana
AGAAATACACCGGATAGCAGTGCATAGCACAAAAGTCAAAGCAATCCTATTCTGATATATACATCCTTAATATAACAAAACGTTACATACCCAAACCTAACATTCCGCGAGCAATATAGCTGGCCCCCCAGAGTAGAGGAGAACATATTAGCTGACAGTAGAGCCCAGAAATAAATAGAACCGCAGTGTATGGAACAAAAGTCGTATCTATCCAAGCCTCAGCCAACTAGCATATCCTAGCCAAACGTAGCCAACCTCAGTATGACTCGCGCGACCACTATTGGTAGGGCCAAACAGAATATAGTAGAGCACAGCCCAGCGCAGAAATCCGCCGTACTACAGTTTACAGCACGAAAGAGAAAGCTATCCTTACCTACCTTAACATAACCTAAACTAACCAAATGTACCCTAACTCAGACTAAGTTGCCGCGACCGTAATTAGTCGGTACCCCAGAGTCGTGCAGAGTATAATAGAGCAATGTAGAGCCCAGAAATCCACCGAATAACAGTGCATAGCACAAAAGTCGAGAATATCCCGTTATTAACTAACCAACCGTGTCACTAACAAACGTAGCCTAGCAAAGTCTATTGTGCTACGAC
>NW_016936796.1:0-531 GCF_001483705.2 Eufriesea mexicana
TCCATTGATTATTCCAGAACTACTGTTGTATTTAAGTCATCAGTGAGCAAATTAATACAACGGGGGGACACAGGGACGACCGATACGTGTTTTATCATTACAGAATCGCTATAGACTTTATATCATCAGTGGGCTCGCTGTGTAGGCCGGTGCAGCGTTCTGTTGGTGGATATGCTAAGTTCCGTATTGACATAAGTCAATGTCTCCATGTACAAGTGTTCTGTCAATTGTTGACTCTACAGTTGCAGAAGAACTGGGATGATCAGAGAGCGGATCAGTTGAATGGATAGATTATCGTGATGACGGCCACAATCGGTACTGTATTGTCAATTGCCAATATGAATGCTGATTTATGATCTGCCCATTGATCATTCTAGGATTGCTATAGAGATTAAGTCGTCAGTGAACATATTACACAACCTGCTAAAGGTCTCTTTGTGGATGTGCCAAGTACTGTTCTGGGAGCAATAAATATCTCTAGCAATAACTGATGTATACATTGATTACTCTAGAAATACACTGTATCTTATG
>NW_016936797.1:0-658 GCF_001483705.2 Eufriesea mexicana
AGCTGTTGTCGCGGTACGTTAGTTTGTGTTAGGTCACGTTTGGCTATGTTATGTTTGCTTCGGTCAGGTATGTGCATCTACAACTTTTCTGCCATTCCCTGCGATCCTATGGATTACGGAGCTCTCGTCTCCTGCAATATGTTCTGCATGGCGATGTGTAGGCTGGTAATAGTGGACTCGTACCTTTGGACTTAGTTTGTCTACATTCGGTTAGCTCAGGATAGGACCGGTTAGGTTATGGTCTCTTTGATTCTTTTGCTATACACTGCTATTTGTTGGCTTTCTCCCCTATAATGTGCTCCTGTCCATTCTGCTTGTCTCTGGGGAGGCTAGCAACTGTGGTCTCGGCGCGTTAGATTAAAATATGTTACGATTGTTTACATTACGTTAGAATAGGATAGGACAGGATAGAGTTGACTTTTGTGCTATAGACTGCTATTCGGTAGACTTGTACTCTCTGCATTGCACTTCTATGCTCTGCTCGACTCTGGGAATGCCAGCAATAGTGGTCGCAGCACGTCATGTTCAGTCAGTCTACGTTTTATTATGTTTGGTTACGACAGGTTAGATTGACTTTTGTGCTGTACACCGCTGACCGGTGGATTTCTGCGCTCTACGTTGCTCTTATATACTCTGCTCGACTCTGGGGAGGCCAGCA
>NW_016936798.1:0-1271 GCF_001483705.2 Eufriesea mexicana
TGGTCTTCACAGAGCCAAGCTGAAAGCATTAGAGCACAGTATGGCGAAAAAATCCACCTAGCAGCTAACTATAATGCTGCAGTCAAAGCTACCCTCTCCTAACCTAACGAATCGCAACATAACCAAACCAAACCTAATCCAACCTAACATCCCTCTACCACTTTGCTGGCCACCCCAGGGCCAAGTAGAAGACGTTAGTGGATAGTAGGACGCAGAAAGACTTAGTATCGCTGTGCATATCAGAAACGTCAGAGTTACCCAGTCCTAACCCGAACCAACAGAACGTAACCAAACATTGCATGCCTCAAAGTAACGTGCCGAGACCGACGCTTCTGCCCTTCCGAGAGCCAAGCAGGTCCTACTAGAGAACAGGGGAGCGCAGAAATCCACCGAATGGCAGTGTACAGCACAAAGGTTGAAGCAATCCTGACCAAACTTAGCCTGACCCAAACTTAGCCTCACCCAAGCTAACAGAACGTAACATGACACTTCATAACGAGACGAGACCTCTATTGCTGGCCTTCCCAGAGACAAGCTGAAAATATTAAAGCACTGTACGGAGCTTATTTCCACCTAATAGCAGAATGTTCCACTTAACTCAACGCCAACTTCTCCTAACATAACCAACCTTAACATAACCAGACCTAACACAACTCAACCTAACTTGCCGGGACCACTGTTGCTGTTCTCCACAGAGTCAAAGAGAACACATTAATAGAAAGTAGAACGCGGAATCCATGTAATTGCAGTGAGTATCAGAAAAGTCAAGGCTATCCAAACCAAGAGAACGTAACCAAACGTAGCTTGACTCAACCCGACGTGCCGACACCGCTATTGTTGCCATCCCCAGAGCCTAGCAGGGCATACTAGAGCGCAGTAGAGCGCAGAAATCCAACGAATAGCAAGGATCAAAACAAAATATAGATTTATCCTTGCCAAACTTAGCCTAACCCACAGTAAACGTACGTAGCCTGTCGTTTCATAACGTGCCGAGGCCACCCTTGCTGGCCTCGCCTGAGCCAAGCTGATAACATTAGAGCACTGCAGGGCACATACATCCACCTAAGAGCAGAACACGGTACTAAAGCCTAAGCTACCCTTACTAACCTAAGCAACCGTAACATAGCCGAACGTAACCTCACTCAACCGAACGTGCCGCGGCCACTGCTGCTGGCCTCCTCAGAGCCAAGCAGAACACAATAGTGGAAAGCATGGTGTAGAAATCCATAGAATCGCCTTGTATATTAGAAAAGTCAAAGCTACCCAAGATT
>NW_016936799.1:0-520 GCF_001483705.2 Eufriesea mexicana
TTTGCTTTTGGCTGCTCTTTGGAGACCTTCTGCGCTCTGCCGTGCTCTAGTATATTCTACTTGGCTCTGGGGAATCCAGCAATGGTGGTCCCCACATGTTAGTTTAACTTAGGTTACGTTTGCTTATATTACGTTTGGATTGGTTAGGACAAGGGAGGGTGGAGTTTTGAGCTATACATTGCTATTCGGTGCATTTGTACGCTCCATATAACTCTGCTACTCTCCGCTTGTCTTAGGGGAGACCAGCAATGTAGGCCGTGGCACGATGTGTTCAGTTATGTTACGTTTGGTTAGGTTAGGTTAGAGTACGTTTGGTCAGGATGGCTTTGTCTTTTGTGGTGTACACTGCTATTCAGTGTATCTCTGCGCTCTACTACTGTTCTCTACTGTAATCTGCTCGACTCTGGGCAGACCAGCAATAGCGGTCGCGGCACGTTAGGTTAAGGCATATTACGTTCGGATTTGTTACGTTTGGTTAGGTTAAGATAGGATATCTTCGACTTTTGTGCTATACACAGGC
>NW_016936800.1:0-872 GCF_001483705.2 Eufriesea mexicana
GTCACGTCGCAAGCTCCCTTGTGTTAAAAGCTCGGTCTCCTGCTCCTTCTACTAAGCTCACAGTAGAGCTTCACAGCTCTCGTAGCAAGCAATTGCCATCTTTTACTGTTTCAGTATTTCCGACGCTATAAAAAACGAACGATGCGTCACACGCCGACGAAAATCACACACATCACACAAACGATCATGGCGGTCACAAACGAGGCATCCGCATTCGATTCGGACGACCTCGAAAATTTGGAACTTTTCACAATGAATCATTGACAGACCCCTTGTTTCCATACCGATGCAAAAATGACAGGAACCCGAAAGCTCACTTTAAGCACTCAGGCTTATAGGGCACGTCGCAAGCTACCTTGTGTTAAAAGCTCGCGCTCCTCCTCTTTCTACTAAGCTCACAGCAAAGCTTCAAAGCTCTCGTAGCAAGCAATTGCCATCTTTAACTGTTTCAGTATTTCCGACGCTATAAAAAACGAACCACGCGTCACACGCCGACGAAAATCACACACATCACACAAACGCTCATGGCGGTCACAAACAAGGCATTCGCATTCGAATCCGACTACCTCGAAAATTTGCAACTTTTCGCAATGAATCCTAGACAGACCCCTTGCTTCCATACCGATCCAGAAATGACAGGAACTCGAAAGCTCACTAGCATAGGACACGTCGCAAGCTATCTTGTGTTAAAAGCTCGGGCTCCTGCTCCTTCTACTAAGCTCACAGCAGAGCTTCAAAGCTCTCGTAGCAACTATTTGCCATCTTTTACTGTTTCAGTATTTCCGACGCTATAAAAAACGAACCACGCATCACACGCCGACGAAAATCACACACGTCACACACACGATCATGGCGGTCACAAACGAGGCATC
>NW_016936801.1:0-2101 GCF_001483705.2 Eufriesea mexicana
CGTAGAAAACCATGCTCACATCACTATATGTCGAAAATGTTAATAGAATTGACCTTTTCAGTCTGATTCTTTTGCAATGCAATCGCTATAGCAATCCAATAGAATCTTTCATTCTTATTTACGCGGAAAAGGTTGCTCACCACAATATTGGACGAAAATGTTAATAAAATTGGACTTTTCGGTCAGATTATATTGCAATGCAATGGTAACAACAACCAATGGAAACTTACCACGTTATTTACACAGAAAAGCCTGCTCACCTCACTATATGTCGAAAATGTTAATAGAATTGTACTTTTCGGTCAGATTCTATTGCAGTGCAATGGCTATAGCAAACCAATAGTGTCTTTCCACCTTATTTACGCAGAATGGTTTGCTCACCGCAATATTAAATGAAAATGTCAAAATAAAATTGAACTTTTCAGTTAGATTCTATTGCAATACTATGGCTATAGCAAACCAATAGAGCCTTTCGTCGTTGTTTTCGCAGAAAAGACTGCTCACCTCAATATTAGTCGAAAATGTCAATTGAACTGAACTTTTCAGGCAGATTCTATTGCAGTGCAATGGCTATAGCAAACCAATAGTATCTTTCCACCTTATTTACGCAGAAAGGTTTGCTCGCCGCAATATTAGATGAAAATGTCAATAAAATTGAACTTTTCAGTTAGATTCTATTGTAATGCAAAGGCTATAGCAAAGCAATGAGATCGCTCCTCCTTATTTATGCAGAAAATCTTGCACACCGCGATATTAGTCGAAAATATCAATAGAATTGATCTTTTCTGACAGATTCTGTTGCAATGCAATGGCTGTAACAAACCAACAGGATCTTTCCTCCTGATTTATGGAGAAAAGCTTTCTCACTACGACATTAGTCGAAAATGTCAATAGAATTGATCTTTTCAGTCAGATTCTACTGCCATGCTGTGGCTATAGCAAGCCAATACAATTTTTCCATCGTACTTATTCAGAAAAATTTGCTCACAGCGGTATTAGAGGAGATTGTCAATGAATATGAACTTTTCGGTCAGATTCCATTGCAAAGCAATGGCTGTAACAAACCAATAGATTCTTTCCTCCTTATTTACACAGAAAGTTTTGCTCACAACAATATTAGACGAAAATGTCAATAAAATTGAACTTTTCGGCCAGATTCTATTGCAATGCAATGGCTATAGCAATGCAATAGAATCTTACCACGTTATTTACGCAGAAAAGCCTGCTGACCTCACTATATGCCGAAAATGTAAATAGAGCTGTACTTTTCGGTCAGATTCTATTGCAATGCAATGGCTAGAGCAAACCACTAGAATCTTTCCTTCTTATTTACGCAGAAAGGCTTGCTCACCACAATATTGCACAAAAATGTTAATGAAATTGGACTTCTCGGTCAGATTATATTGCAATGCAATGGCTACAACAAACCAATGGAATCTTCCCCACTTATTTGTGCAGAAATATTTCCTCAACAAGATACTAGTCGAAAATGTCAATAAAATTGAACCTTTCAGACAAATTCTATTGCAATGCAATGGCTATAGCAGCCCAATAGATTCTTTCCACCTTATTTAGGCAGAAAGGTTTGCTCACCGCAATATTAGACGAAAATGTCAATAAAATTGAACTTTTCAGTAAGATTCTGTTGCAATGCAAAGGATATAGCAAACCGATACGATCTCTTCTCCATATTTATGCAGAAAATCTTGCTCACCATGATATTTGTCGAAAATGTTAATAGAGTTGAACTTTTCGGTCAGATTCTATTGCAATGCAATGGCTATAGCAAACCAATGAAATCTTTCGTACTTATTTGTGCAGAAAAGTATGCTCAACAAGATATTAGTCGAAAATGTCAATAGAATTGAACTTTTCAGTCAGATTCTACTGCAATGCTATGGCTATAGCAAACCAATAGAACCTTACCTCGTTATTTACACAGAAAAGATTGCTCATCTCAATATTAGTCGAAAATGACAATAGAATTGAACTTTTTAGGCAGATTCTATTGCATTGCAATGGCTATAGCAAACCAATGGTATCATTCCTCCTTATTTGTGAAGAAAAACTTGCTCATAGCGTTATTAGTCGAAAATATTGT
>NW_016936802.1:0-1263 GCF_001483705.2 Eufriesea mexicana
AATGAAAGCAGTGAGAAGAGGAAATATATATTATATCGAATAAAGAAACAAGAAAGGGGTAGCATATGTATCCACAAAGAAGGATGTGAGACATCGACATGCGAATATAAGTATCATTCAAGAGATGGAGAGTGAGCACTTGGTAATAGTTATAAAAGTTGAAGATAAATTGAATATAGAGTGTATTTGTTGCATTAAGGCACAAATGTTTAGAAACATATGTTGGAACTTGGAAACTATAAAAGCAGGAGGAATAATGGGGCTGTGGTACATGGAATTGATTGAGCCAGTAAAGCTAACGTTAAAAGGAGGTAAAAGGTACGTCTTACCTGCTGATGATTATTTGAGAAAAGAACCATGTGATTGATTGATTTCTAAATGACTAAAAATTGAATATGAAATATTATTGACGAAGGATTTTTTTTATTATAGGAGACTTACAAACATGAGTTATATTTATATACAAGTGCCACCCACTACAGGTAAAGTAAGTATTAGTTAATAATATTTCAATGGATTGTATATCTGTGTTTAAAAATTTAACCGATATACAATATTTACTTTCTAAATTTCTATATTAAGATATCAAATAATTTCTAATTTGAATTACAATAATAAATAATAAATTTTAATAAATTTGATTTTATAAGTATTTTACATTAATGAAACTAATATATACTTATAATTAGGTTATAATGAAGACAACTGTTGGTGATATTGAGTTAGAATTATGGGCAAAAGAAACTCCAAAGGCATGTAGAAATTTTATACAATTATGTATCGATGGTTATTGGGATGACACTATATTTCATAACACAATGTGGAATCCCACAGGTACAGGAGAATGTGGTAAAATATGTGGAAAACCATTTAAAGTGATATTATATTTAAAAATAAAATGAATTCCTTTTTTATTCAAAAATATTTATTGGATGTATGTGTTTTAGGACGATTTTCATACAAGATTACGTTCCTGTAGTCGAGGTTTAATTGCTATGGATAATGCAGGAGAAGATGGCAATGGTTCCCAATTCTTCTTTACTCTTGGTTCTACATTAGATTTGCAGAATAAACATACAATCTTTGGTCAGGTTACTGAAGAAACTATGTATAATATGCTTAAACTTAAAGAAGCACTTGCAGATGAGGTAAATATAATGTTTGCAAGAATATATATCATGAATTGTTATAAATATAATATAATCCTATTTTTAGTAGAATGATAGACCACTTCATCCTCCAAAAATGAGAAAAACTGAAATA
>NW_016936803.1:0-301 GCF_001483705.2 Eufriesea mexicana
AGGCGTTCTATTCACCGAGCTATAACAGGTTATAGATTTTCAAGAGACCTATTCTCTGGCAAGGAAATGGCTGTAATTGCCATTTGTTGAAGGCGTTATGCGTCCTATTCAGGAAGCTATAACGGATTATATATTTTGAATAGAACTATTCTCCGGCAAGCAGATGGCTGTACTTGCCATTGGATTGAAGGGGTTAGGCGATGTATTCACCAAGCTATAACAGGTTATCGATTTTGATTAGACTTATTCTCTGGCAAGCAGACGGCTGTACTTGCCATTGGGTTGAAAGCGTTTGTCGATC
>NW_016936804.1:0-17151 GCF_001483705.2 Eufriesea mexicana
ACCAAAATCAACTTAACGTACCGCGACCACTATTGCTGGCCTCCCCAGGGCCAGGCGGAACATAGTAGTGGAGGGTAGGGCGAAAAAATCCATATTATCGCAGTGCACAGCAGTAAAGTCAAAGCTATCCAAACTTTACCCAAGCTAACACAAACTAACCAAAGGTAATCTAAAATAACGCAACATGCCGCGAACTCTATATGTGGGCTCCCCAGAGCAAAGCAGGACGTATTAGAGCGAAGCAGAGCGGAGAAATCCACCCAGAAGCAGTATGCAGCACATAAGTCGAAGGCACCCTGTCCTAGCCTAACCAATCGTAACAATACCAAACGTAACCTCACAGAACCAAAAGTGCTGCCGCCACTATTGCTGGCCCCCCTGAGCCAAGCGGGACATATTAAAGTAGGGTAGAGCGCGGAAGTCCGAAGAAGTGCAGTGAATAGCATAATAGTCGAAGCTACCCTATCCTAACGTAGTCAAACGTATCATAACCGAAGATAACATAACTCAAACTAACGCGCCTCGGCCGCTATTTATGGCCTCTCCGAAGCAAAGCAGAGCATACGTGGGCACTGTAGAGAGGAGGAATCTACCGAAAAGCCGTGTGCGGCACAAAAGACAAAGGTACCCTAACCTAACCTAGCCAATCGTAACACAACCAAACGCAACCAAACACAACCAAACGTGCGGCCACTACTACTGCTGGCCTCCCCAGGGCCAAACAGAACATATTAGCGCAGAGTAGGGCGCAGCAATCTATAGAACCGCAGTGTACAGCAGAAAAGTCGAAGATATCCAAACCTAACCAAAACAAACATAACCTAGCCTAACGTGGCAAAGCTCAACGTAACGTGCCGAAAAGACGAAGCGATCCTGACCAAACGTAGCCTACCCACACCTAACCAAGCGTAACGTAAAACAACCTAACGTGCCACGGCCTCTATTGATGACCTCCCGAGTGTCGAGCAGGGTATAGTAGATCAATGTAGAGCGCAGAAATCAACCGTATAGCAGTGCATTGCACAGAAGTCAAAGTCATGCCAGCCACACCAGGCCAAACCTACCTAACCAAACGTTGAACGTCTAAACCTAACGAGCGGTGACCTCTATTGCTGGCCTCCCCACAGCCAAGCAGAACATATTAGAGCACGGTATAGCCCAGAAGCTCACCGAGTAGCCGTGTATAGCACAAAAGTCAAAGCCGCCCTAACCGAACCTAACCAAACCCAGCCTAACCAAACGTAACCTAACACAACATACCGTGCCACGGCAGCAACTGCCGGCCACCCGAAAGGCGAGTAGAGTATAGTAGAGAAACGGAGAGCGCAGAAATCCACCGAACTGCAGCGTACAGCGCATAAATCAAAGCTACACAGCCACACCACACCAAACCTAACCAAACCAAACGCTGAAAATCTAAACCTATCGAGCAGAGGCCACTATTGCTGGCATTACCAGAGCCAAGCAGAGCTTACTGGAGCACAGTAGAGCACAGAAATCAACCGTCTAGCAGTGTACAGCACAAAAGACAAAGCTACCATATCCAAACCTGACCAAACGTAACGTAAACAAACGTAACCAAACATATCCTGATCCACCGAGAGCTCTGTTGCTGGCCTCCCAATAACCAAGCCGGACGCATCAGTGGAAGGTAGAGAGCAGACGTCCAAAGGTTGGCAATGTATAGCAGAAAAGTCAAAGACATCCTAGCCTAAGGCAGACTAACTTAATATTACCAAGCGTAACATAACACAACCTAACGTGCCTTGAACACTATTGCTAGCCTCCCCAGAGCTATGCCGTATATTCTAGAACACAGTAGAGCGTAGTAACCCGCAGTGATGCAGTGTGTAGCACAAAGGCCATGGATATCCTAACCTAACATGGCCTAACCAGACCTAACCGAACGTAGAATAAATAAATCTATCGAGCCGAGACCTCTATCGCTGGCCCACCCAAAGCCAAGCAGAGCATAAATCGCCGTAGGGCGCGAAAATCCGCCGCATATCAGTGCACAGGCAAATGTCAAGGTTATCGCATCCTAACGAAACCAAACCTTACCTAAACAAATGTAACATAACTCAACGTAACCTGTCGCGGCCAGTAATTGCTGGCATCCCCGTAGACAAGCAGTGCATGACAGGGCACAGTGGGGTGCAGGGGTCCATAGAAATTCAGTGCGCAGCACAAAGGTTATAGACATCACAGCCTAAACCATCGCAACCTAACACAGACAAACGCAGTCTAACTCAACCTAACGTGCCGCGACCACTACTGCTGTCCACTCCATGGCCAGGCGGGACATATCAGAGGAGTGAGGGGCTCAGAAATCCACAGAACCGCAGTCTACAGCAGAAAAATCGAAGCTATCCAAGCCTTACTCATGCCAACAAAAACAGACCGAACGTAACCATGATGAACCTAACGTGCCGCCACCACCGTTGCTGGCCTCCCCAGAGCCAAGCAGAACATACTACAGGAAACTAGGGCGTTGAAGATATCCATAGGACCGCAGTGTGCAGCAGGAACGACAAAAGATTTCCAAACCTAACCCAAACAAGCCTAACCAAACTTATCGTAGCAGAACTCAACGCAACGTGCCTCGAACACTTCTGCTGGCCTCCCCAGGGTCTAGCATATTAGGGTAGAGCTCAGTGGGTGGCAGGAATCCACCGAATGGCTGTGTATAGCACGAAAGTCAAAGCAACTCTGACCAAACCTAGCCTAACCTAACTTAACCAAACGTAACGTAACCTGTCCCAAACTGCCGAAAGCATTACTGCTGGCATTGCCATAGCCAAGCAGAACATGTTAGGTCACAGTAGATATCAGAAATCCACCGAATAGAAGTGTATAACACAAAGGTCATAGTCATTACGGCCGAACGTCACCTTACATAACCTAAACCTCCGAAGAATAACACAACCTATAGCGCCACAACCGCTATTGCTGGTTTCCCCAGATTCCAGCAGAGTATACCACAGCTATGTAGTGCGTACAAATCCACCGAATAGCAGTGTATAGCACACATGTCAAAAATTTCCTATCCTAACATATCCAAGAGCAATATAGCCAAACGTAACATAATTCAATGTAACGTGCCAAGGCCTCCTTTGTTGTCCGTTCCAGTGTCAAGCTGAACATACTAGAGCTTCGTAGAGCGCTGAAATCCAGCTAAAAGCAGTGTATAGCACAAAAGTCAAAGCTATCACGTCCAAACTTAGCCAACCGTAATATAGCCAAACGTAACCTAACTCAACGTAACGTGCCGCGAACACTATTGCTAGACTCCACTCGGTCAAGCAGAAAATAGTAGAACGCTCTCGCGCGCAGGAATCCACGGAATATCGGCGTATACCACGAAAGTCATATCTATCCAAACCAAACCCAAACTAACGTAACGTAGCTGAAAGTAGCCTAACGCAACCTAACAGGCCGAGACCACTATTATTGGCCTCCCCATCGCCCAGTAGAGCATATTAGAGCACAGTACAGCGCAGAAATACTACGAATTGCAGTGGGCAGCACCAAAGTCAAAGATATCCTTTCCTAACCTAACCAAACATAACATAACCAAACGAACCTAACACAACCGGACGTGTCTACATCATCATCCCCGCCAGCCCAGAGCAAAGCAGTACATATTAGAGCATAGTAGAGCATAGGAAACCGCCGAGCAGCAGGCAATAGGCACAAAGGTTAAAGACATCCTTTCGTAAAAAACAAATTGTAACATGGCCAAACGTAACATGGCCCAAGCTAACGTGCCGCGATAGTAATTGCTGGCCTTCCCAGATTCGAGAAGAGTATATTAGAGAACAGCGGAGCGCGGAATTCTACCGAATAGAAGTTTATAACACGAAAGACAAAGCTATTCAGATATAACCCAAACAAACGTAACCTAACAAAACGTAGCATAACCCAACCTATTTTGCCGAGACCACTATAGCTTTCATACCTGGAGCCCGGCAGAGCATATTGGGGCAGAGTAGGGCACAGAAATCCTCCGAATGTTACTGTACAGCAGAAAACTCTATGCTATCTCTACCATACCTAACCAAACCTAGCCTAACCAAACGTAATCTAGTTCAAGCTAACGTCCCGCGACCACTATGGCTGGCCTCCCGAGAGACGAATAGAGTATAGTAGAGCAATGTATAGCTCAGAAAGCCTCCGAATAACAGTGTAGGGCACAAAAGTCAAAGGTACCCCATCCAAACTTTACCAAACTTAACAAAACCAAACATAGCCGACCTCAACCTAGCGAGGCTACACCACTACTGATGACCTCCACGGAGCCAAGCAGAATATCCTAGAGCACAGTAGAGCGCAGAAATTCTCCGCAATGAAGGGTAAAGCGGAAGAGTATAGGATACCCTAACCTAATCTGACCTAGCCTAACATAACTGTACGTAATCAAACTCAACCTGACGTGCCTGGCCCAATATTGCTGACATCCCCATCGCCAAGCAGGGAATATTAGAGGAGAGTACAGCGTAGCGGACCATAGAATGGTAGTGCATCTGACGGAAGTATAAGATACCCTAACCTAATGGTAACAAACCTAACATACTGAAACGTAACCTAACTAAACTCAACGTGCAGCAGTCACTATTTCTGGAAATCCCAGAGCAAAGCAGGGAATATAAAATCACAGTAGAGCGCATGAATCCACCGAATAGCAGTGTACAGCACAAGGGCCAAGGTTATCCTAGCCTAACCTAAAAACGTAGCAAAATCAAACGTAACCAGGTTCAACATAACTTGCCGAGGCCGTTATTGCTGCCCTCACCGGAGCCAAGTAGAACATATGAGAGGAGAGTAGAAGGCAGAAGTTCAGAGGATGGCAGTGAATTGCACAAAAGGCAAAGATATCCTCTCCTAACCTAAGCACTCGTAACAAAGCCAACGTAACTGAGTTCCACCTGATGTGATGCTTCCACTATTTTTGGCCTCGCCAGAGTCAAGTAGAGCCTACTAGAGCACAGTAGAGCACGGAAGTCCAACGAATAGCAGCAAATACCACGAAGGTGAAAGACATAATAACGAAACCTACCTCAACCTAGCCTAACCAAACGTAACATAGCACAATCTATCGTGTCACGAACTCTATCCCTGGCCACCCCAGAGTCGAGCAGGTTATAGCAGAGCAACGTGGTGAGCAGAAATCCAACGAATAGCTGTGTATAGGACAAGAGTCAAAGTTACCGTATCCTAACCTAATCTAACCCAGCGATCCTAACGCAACCTAACCCAACCTAACGTGCCAAGACCACTATAGCTGACCTCCACATAGCCGAGCAGAGTATAAAGAGCACAGTAGGCAGCGGTAATCCACTGCATTGCTGCGTGTAGCACAAACGTCAAGGATAACCTTCCCAAACCTATCCTAACCTAACCTATCCGAGCTTAAGCTAACTAAACGTTACCTGCCGAGAATAGTATTGCTGGTATCGCCAGAGACAAGCAGAGCATATTATAGCGCATGAGAGCGCAGAAGCACACCGAATAGTGGTGTATAGCACGAAAGACGATGTATGCTATACCAACCTAGCCAAACGTAACATATCCGAACGTAACCTAACACAAACTAACTTGACGAGGACACTATTTCTGGCCTCCACAAAGGCAAGCAGAATGCTACAGAGCACAGTTGTACGCAGAAACAAGACGCATTGCTGTGAATAGCACAAATGTCGAATGCAACATAATCTAACCTGACCTAACTTAACCCAACCATACGTAACGTAGCTCAATCTAACGTGCCGCGACCACTATTCCTGCCCCACCCCAGACCCAAGCAGAAGATATTAGAACGTAGTAGAGCGCAGAAATCCGCGGACAGCAGCGAATAGCACAAGAGCATCAACTATCCTATCCTAACCTCACCAAACGTAACATGACCGACCGTAGCATAGCTCGAACTAACGTGCAGAGACCACTATTGCTGGCCACCTCAGAGCCGAGCAGAAAACACTGCAGCACACTAGAGCGCAGGAGCCATCGTGTAGCAGTGTACAAAAAAAAGTCAATGCTACGCTATCCTAATATGTCCAATCCTAGCATAGACAGAAGTAACATAACTCAAACTATCGCACCCCGACCACTATTGCTGGCATCCCCAGGGTCGAGCAGAGCTTACTAGAGGACAGTAGACCGCAGAAATCCATAGTTACGCAGTGTACAACACAAAAGTCATATGCATCGACGCCTAACCCGGCTAACATAACCAATCCAAAAGTAGCCTACTCCAACGTAACGTGCTGCGGGCACTATTGGCGGCATTCCCAGCTCTAAGCATAATAAAGTAGAGCACAGCACAGCGCAAAAATGCTGCGAATAGCAGTGTGTAGCACGTAAGCCAAAGCAGCTTATTCTAACCTAGCCAGCGTAACGTACCCAAACGTAACCTAACTCAACCAAACAAATCGAGACAGCTATTGCTGACCTCCACAGAGACAACTAAGGTGTACTAGGGCACAGTATTTCGCAGAAATAGTCCGCATTGCACTGAAGAGCACAAAAGTCGAAAATACCCTATCATAGCCGGACCTTACCTAACCTACCCAAACGTAGGGTATCTCAACATGGCGTGCCGCGGCCACTGCTGCCGGTCTCCACAGAGCCAAGCAGAATACACTAGACCACAGTAGATTACAGGGAACCGCCGGATAATGGCGCACAGCACAATAGTCGAAGACATCCTAACCAAACGTAACCTAACATAACATAATTAAACGAAGCCTAACTCAACATAACGTGTCGTGAATATTGTTTGCCTGCCCAGGGACAAGCAGAATATAGTAGTCCACATACGAGAGCAGAAATCCTTCGAGTGGCAGTGCATAGCACGAAAGTCAAAGACAACCTGTCCCTGCATGACACAACCTACCCTAACCAAACGTAACACAACCCAACCTAACGAGCAGGCGCCACAATTGCTGGCCTCGCCAGAGCCAAGCAGAGTGTAGTAGAGCAAAGTAGAGCGCAGCAATCCAGTGCATTGCAGTGAATAGCACAAGAGCCGTGGAATTCCTGACATAACCTGACCAAATCTAACCTAAACGAACGCCGCATATGCCAACATAACGTGCAGCGAACACTGCCCCTTGCCTCCCAATAGCCAAGCAGTGTGTACAACAGCACAGTAGATAACAGAGGTTCAGCGAATAACAGTGTATAGCACGGAAGTCAAGACCATCCTAAGCAAACTTAACCTAACATAACCTAACCAAACGTGACCTAACAAAACCCGACGTGCCACGACCAATATTGCTCGCCTCACCAGAGTTCAGCAGAGTACAGTCGAGCAATGTAGACCGCACGAATCCACCAAATAGCAGTGTATAGCACAAAAGTCAGAGAAATCCTAACAGAACAATCCTAACCTAAGCTAACGAAAAGTAGCCTAACTCAACCTAACGTGCCGAAACCACTGTTGCTGGCCACCCCGGGGCGAAGCAGAGCATGCTGGAGCACATTTGAGCGCAGAAGTCCACGGAATAGCAGTGTACGACACAAAGCCATGGCATCCTATCCCAAGCTAGCCAAACGTGACATACCCAAACGAAGTCTAACTAAACCTATCATTACGGAACCACTACTGCTGGCGTCGACAGAGGCAAGCAGAATGTACTAGAGGACAGTAGTGCGCAGAAATACACCGAAATATAGTGAATAGCTCAGAAGTCGAAGGTACCGTAACCTAACCTAACCTAACCAAATGCATCATCTCTCAACGTAACGTGCTGCGGCGGCTGCTCCTGGCCTATGCGTAGCCTAGCAGAATTTAGTAGAGCACAATATATCGGCGGAATACATCGAGCAACAGTGTATAGCGCTGAAGTCAATGCTCCCGTCTCCGAACTTAACCCAACCTCAACTAACTAAACGGAACCTAAATCAACCTATCGTGCCGAGACTACTATTGCAGGCCTCCACATCGCCAGATCACAGAAGAGCGCAGAAATCAGCGGAATAGCAGTTTATAGCACAAAAGTCAAAGTAGCCTATCCTCCCCTAGCCAAACGTGACATAACCGAACGTAACATAACTCAGCCTAACATGACGTCACCACTATTGCTGTCTTCCACAAAGACGAGCAGAACATATTAGAGCGCAAAAGAGGACAGAAATCCACCGAAGAGCAATGTGCAGCGCAAAAGTCATGGATACAGTGTACCGTCGCAACCGAACGCAATATACATCATATTCTCGTGCCGAGGACACTGGTGCTGGTCTCCCCAGAGCCATGCAGAATATACTAGGGCAGAGTAGAGCGCAGAAATCCTCCGCATTGTATTCTATAGCACAAGAGCCAAAGATATCCTAACACAATGTGGCCTAACTCAACCCAACCGAACGTACTCTAACAGCATAACGTGCAGCGACCACTATTGCAGGCCCCGGAGCCATGCAGTATGTAACAGAGAACAGTAGCGCGCAGCTATCGGCCGCACCGCACTGTATAGCACAATATTCTAATCTATCCCACCCTAACATAGCCAATCGTAACACAACGAAACGTAACATAGCACAACACAACGTACCGAGGCCATTACTTCGGGCCGCCCCAGAGCCAAGCAGTATATAATGGGGCACAGTAGGGCGCAGAAATCTAACATATTGCGGTTCAAAGCACAAAAGTCGAAGTGGCCTAACCTTATCTAGCCAAACGTAACATATCCAAATGTAACCTAACGCAACCTAACATGACGAAACAATTATTGATGGCATCCACAGAAACAAGCAGAAGGTGCTAGAGTACAGTAGATCGCAGACATCCACCGCATTGTAGTGCAAATCACCAAAGAGAGAGGTAGGCTAACCTAACCTGACCTTACATACACCAGCCAAAGGTAGTGTAACTAACATAACGCGGTGAGGCAAATATTGCTGGACTTCCCAGAGTCATGCAGATCATATCAGAGCGCAGCATAAGGCAGAATTTCACCGACGTGCAATGTATAGCACAAAAGTCATGGCTACAGAATCCTAAAATATCCGAATATAGCCTACACCAAACTGTCGTGCCGAAGGCGCAACTGCTCTTCTCCCCAAAGCTAAGCGGAATATACTAGATCACAGTAGAGCGCAGAAATCCAACGCATTGCTGTGTATATCACAACAGCCTAACATTCCCTTTCCCAGCTTGGTCTAACCAAACCTACCCAAACGTGGTGTATCTCAACATAACGTGGCGAGACAAATATTGCTGGCCTCTCCAGAACCTACCAGGGCATATTAGAGCTCATAACAGCGCAGGAATCCACTGAAAAGCAGTGAAAAGCACAGAAGTCAAAGTAGCCTATCCTAACCTAGCCAAACGTAACGTAACCAATCGTAGCATAACTCAAGCTAACCTGGCGGGACCACATTTGCTGGCATCCACAGACACAAGCAGAATATACTAGTGCACAGTGGAGCGCAGAAATCCGCCGAAGATCAGTGTACAGCACAAAAGTCGAAGATATCCAAATGTAGCATGAACTAACCTAGCCTAAATGTACGTAGCATAGTACAACATAAAGCTCAGCGACCACTGTTCCTGGCCCCCTCAGAGCCAAGCAGAGCGTAGTAGGGCACAGTAGATCACAGAAATCCACCGAGTAACTGTGTATACCACGAAAGTCAAAGCTATCCTAACCAAGCTTTGCCTAACCTAACCCTACCGGGCGCAACCTAACTCAACCTGATGTGCCTCGAACACTATTGCTCTCCTCCCCAGAGTCTAGCAGGGAATAGCGGAGCAATGTAGAGCGCGTATACACCCCGAATAGAAGTGTATAGCACAAAAGTCAAATAAACCCTGACCAAGCCTCCCTAGCGTAACCCAACGGACCGCAACGTAGCTCCAACTGACGTGCCGAGGCTACTATTACTGGCCGCCACCGAGCCAAGCTGAACATATTAGAGCAGAGATGAGCGCAGATATCCACCGACTTGCTGCGTATGGCTCAAAAGTCTAACTCCTTCTATCCTAACCTAACCAATGGTAACATAAGCAAACGTAGCTAAACTCAACCTAACGTGCCGAGGCCACTATCATTGACCTACCCTTGGCCAAGCATAGGATACCACGGCACAGTAGAAAGCAGAAATCCATAGAATCGCAGTCTACAGCACAAAAATCATAGGTATCCGTACCTAACCCAAGCTAACGTTACCCAACCAAACGTAGCCCAACACAAGATATCGTGCCGCGACCACTATTGCTGGCCCCCACAGACACAAGCAGAATATACTAGAGCACAGTAGTGTGCAGAAATCCACCGAAATGCAGTGCATACCACAAGTGTCGAAGATATCCTTACCAAACCTGACCCAACCTAACCCTACCTTACGTAACATAACACATACCATAGTGCCGAGAACATTACCGCTGGCCTTCTGGAGCTAAGCAGAAAATACTAGAACGCAGTAGAGCGCAGAAATCCGCGGATAGGGGTGTACAGTACAGAATTCTTAACTATATCCTCTCCTCACCAAACGTAAGATGACCGAACGAAGCAGAACTCAGCCTACCATGACGAGACCACTATCGCTGGCCTCCACAAAGACAAGCAGAATGTACTAGAACAAAGTATAGCGCAGATATACGCAGAGGTAGCCGCATATATAACAAAAGTCAGAACTATGCCATCCTAACCTCACTAAACGTAACAAAAGCAAACGCAGCCTAGCTCAACCTAACGTGCCGAAGGCAATGTTGCTGGCATTTCGAGGGCTAAACATAATTTAGTAGGGCACAGTACAGCGCAGGGATATTCCGAATAGCACTGTATGGCACGAAGGTCTAAGTTACCTGTCTGTGCTAAACCTAACCTATCCTAACCGAAAGTAAACTATCACAACCTAACGCGCCGGGACCACTATCGCTGGCCCTTCAGAGCCAATCAAATATACTAGGGCGCAGCAGAGTGCAGAAATCCACCGCATTGCAGTGTATAGCACAATGATAAAACAACCCGTCCGAACTTGACCTAGCGTAACCTATTCAAACGTAGTGTAACTAAGCACGACGTGACGAGTCCAACATTTCTGACCTCGCCAGAGCCAAGCAGATTAGAGTAGGGCACAGTTGGTGGCAAGCATCCACCGAACATCTGTTTATAGCACGAAATTCAAAGCTATCCTAACCAAACCTAACCTAACCTAACCTAACCATTCGTAACATATCTCAACCTATAGTGCCAAGACCGCCATTGCTTGCAACAACAGGGTCGAATGGAGCATAGTAGAGCAACCAAGATCGCCGAAATCCACGGAATAGCAGTGTGTAGCACAAAAGTCATAGTTGACCTATCCTAACCTAACCAAACACAACATAAGCATACATAACCTAACTCAACATAACGAACCGCGGCCGCTATTTCTGACCACCCCAGAGCGAAGCAGAGAATATTGGATAACAGGAGAGGGCGGAAATCTGCCGAGTAGCAGTGTATAGCACAAAGGTCAAGGCCGTCCTAATCATACTTAACCAAACTTAACCTAACCAAACGTAACCAGACAAAACCTATCGTGGCACGACCACTACTGCTGGCCACAACAGAGCCAAGAAGAACACATTAGAGGAGAGAGGAGCGCATAGATCAATGGGTTCGCAGTGTATAGCAGAGATGTCAAAGCAACACAAACGTAAGCCAAACCAACCTAACATAGCCAAACGTAGCCTAAGTCAACATAACGTGCCGCGAACACCATTGGTGGCCCCCCAGGGCCAACCTGAATATAGTAGACACCAACAGAGCGCAGAAATCCACCTAACAGCATTTCGCACCTCACAGTCAGAGCTGTCCGAACCTACCCCACGGCAACATAACCTGACCAATCCTATTCTAACACTACCTAGCTTGCCGAGTCCACTACAACTGGCCTCCCTAGATACGAGCAGAGCATAGTGTAGCAATGTAGAGCGCAGAAATTCACAGAGTAGCAGTGTAGCACTAAATTTGAGGCCGTCATATCCAAACCTAACCAAACGTGACGTAACCAAACGAAATGTAAGACATGCCATCGTGCCGCGAAAAATGTTGCTGCCCACCACGGAACCAAGCAGAACATACTAGAGGAGAGTTGGGCGCAGAAATCCATACGATCGCAGTATATTGCGCAATAGTCAGAGCAACCCCGTCCTATCGTAACCAAACGTTACGTAGACGAAAGTATCCTAACACAACTATTGTTGACGTCTCCAGAGACAAGCAGAATATACTGCAGCACATTACGTCGCAGAAAGCCACCAAATAGCAGCTTATAGCAGAAGAGTAAGAGATATCACAAACTAACCTGACCCAACCTAACTTAAGCAAACGTAGGCTATCGAAACCTAACGTGCCGAGACCACTATTGCTGGCCTCCCCGGAGCGAGGCAAGGGATGTTCGAGCACAGTAGAGGGTAGAAGTCCACTGAATGGCAGCGTATAGCGAAATAGCCAAAGATAACTTACCCGAACCTATCCAAACGTAATATAACCGACGGTATCATAGCTTAACGTAACGAGGCAAGAAAACAATTGCTAGCCACACCAGAGTCCTGCGGATCATATTAGACCACAGTAGTGCGGAGAGGTACACCTGACAGCAGCGTATAGCGCAAAAGTAGAAGCTATCCCATCCTAGCCTAACCAATCGTAACGTAACCAAAGGAAACATGACCTAACTTATCGTGACACGGCTTCTATTGCTGGCCTCCCAATAGTCGAGCAGTGTATAGTAGAGCAATGTAGAGCGCAGGAATACACCGAATAGCCGCGTATATCACAAAAGACTAAGTTACCCTATCCTAACATAACCATAAGTAACATAAGCAAACATAACCGAATCCAACCTAAAGTGCCTAGGCCACCATTGCTGGCCTCTCCATAGCCAATCGGATCATACTAGAGGAGAGTAGAGCGTAGGAATCCACCGAGTGGCAGCGTACAGCCGAAAAGTCAAAGCTATCCTTACCTGCCGCAGACTATCCTAACCGCACTCAACGTGCGGACCTAACCGCTATAGCTGGCCCCTTCAGAGCCAAACAGAGCATACCGGAGCACTCCAGAGCGCAGAAGACCACCAAGTGTCAGTGTATAGCAGAAAAGTCGAATCTAACCTGTCCTAACCGAAACCAAGCAGTAACGCAACCAAACGTAGCGTAACATATCCTATCGTGCCGAGACCATTATTGCTGGCCTCCCAAGGGCGAAGCAGTATATACTAGAGCGAAGTAGGCAGCAGGAAGCCACCAACCAGCAGCGTATATCGCAAACGTCGGAGATATCCTAACATAACGTGACGAAGCTTATCCTAAACAAACTTAGAATAACTGAACCTAAAGAGTCGAGACCAGAATTGCTGTCTTTCCCAGAGCAATGCAGAGCATATGAGAGCACGGTAGAGGGCAAAAGTCCACCGAATAGCGTTGTATAACACAAAAGTCAAAGCCATCCTAACCAAACTTAACCAAACCTAACCTAACAAGACGACACCTAACATAACCTGTCGTGCCACGAACACTATTGCTGGCCTCTCCAGAGTGAAGCAGAACACATTAGAAGAGTGTAGAGCGTAGAAATCAATGATATCGCAGTGTGTGGAGGAAAAGTCAATGCTACTCATATGTAACCCAAACCAGCATAACCTGACTAACCGTAGCCTCACGCAACCTAGCGTGCAACGACCACTATTGCTCGCCTCTGTAGGATCCAGCGGAGTATAGTAGTCCATTGTGGAGGGCAGAAATCCACCGCACAGCCGTGTATGGCACAAAAGTCTACGCTGCTCTGTCCTAGCATAGCCAAGTTTGACATAAGCAAACATAGCATAACTGAATCTAACGCGCCGAGACCACTATTGCTGGTCTCCCCAGGTCCAAGCATAATAACCTAGAGCACAGTACACCTCAGAAATCCATCGCGTTACCGTGAATATCACAAAAGGCCATATATATGCCAACCAAACCCGACATAGCCTAACCTAACCGAACCTAGCATAACACAAAATGACGCGCCTGGCCTCCTCAGATCCAAGCAGAATGTGGTTCAGCGCAGTAGATCACAGGAATCCACCGGATAATAATGCCTAGCACGATAGTCAAAGCCATTCTAAGAAAACTTGACCTAGCGCGACCAATCCAAACGTAGCGCAACTAAACAGAAAGTGCCGCGACCAGTACTGCTGTCCTCCCCAGGGCCAAGCACAAAATACTAGTACACAGTAGAGCGCATAAATACGCGGATAGCAGTGTAGAGCTCAAAAGTCTAAACTATCCTCTCCTAACCTCACAACATGTAACATAACCATACGTAACGTAACTAAACCTAACGTGCCGAAACCGCTATTGCTGGCCACCGCCGCGCGGAGCAGAACGTACTACAGCACAGCAGAAAGCAGAAACCTACCGCACTGCAGTGTTTACCACAAGAGCCGCAAATATCCTAACCCAAGCTGTTCTAGCCTAACCAAACGAAAGGTGGCATATCTCAATATAACGTGCCGAGACCACCGTTGCTTGTCACCCCAGATTCGCGCAGAGTGTAGTAGAGCAATTCAGGGCACTGAAATCCATAGAATAGCACTGCATAGTGCAGGAGGCGTAGAAAACCTAGACAAATCTTCCTAACCTAACCTAACGGAACGTACGATAGCTCAGCCTGACGTGCCGAGACCACACTTACTGCCCATCCCAGAGACAGACAGCACTTATTAGAGCACAATAGAAGGATGAATCCACCGAACAGCAGTGTATGGCACAAAAGTGCATGCTATTCTGTCCAGTCATTTCCAAACGTTCCATAAGCAAACGTAGCATCAATCATCCTAACGCTCCGAGACCAATATTGTTAGCCTCCGCAGAGACAAGCAAAAATTCATAGAACAGAGTAGTGCGAATAAATACGCGGATAGCCGTGCGTAACACAAGGGCCTCGACTATCATATCTTTACCACAACAAACGTAACATAACCAAACGCAGCATGTCTCAACTTAACGTGCCGAGAAAACTATTGCTGGCCTCCCCAGTGCCAAGCAGAGTAAACTAGAGCAGACTAGAGTGCAGAAGTCCACGGAATAGCTGCGGAAAGCACAAAAGTCTATGTCGCATGTCCTAACATAGCCAAACGTAACAAAACTGAACGTAGCCGAGTTCCACCTAACGCGCCGAGAAAACTAATGCTGGTTTCGACAGAGACAAGCAGAGTGTACGAGAGCACAGCAGTGCGAAGTAATACGACGAATTGCAATGAATAGCACAAAAGCCGGAGATATCTTAACCTACCCTGTCCTAATCTAACATAACCGTACCTAGCATAACTCAACATAGCGTGCCACAACCATTGCTCCTGTACTCCCCAGAGCCAAGCAGAGTATGGTAGAGCACAGTAGATCACAGTGTTCCACCGTAAAATAGTGTACAGGCCGATATTCGTAGCTACCCTCAACATACTTAATCTAACCTGACCGAAGCAAACGTCACCTAACACAACCCATCGTGCCGCGAACACTATTGCTGGCCTACCCACACACAAGCGAAACATAGTAGGGGGAGTAGAGCGCAGAAATCCATAGAAACGCAGAATATGGCAGAAAGGTCGAAAATGCCCAAACCTTACTCAATCCAACGTAAGCTAACCAAAAGTAGCATAACGCAACATAATGTGCAGCGACCACAACTGCTGGACTCCACAGGAACAACCAGAATATAGTACAGTCCGTCAGAGAGCAGAGATCCGCCTTACAACAATTTATAGCACGGAGTCAAGGCTATCCAATCCTAACCCAAACTAACATAACCAAACCGAATATAACCTAACAGAACCCAGGTTGCCGAGACCACTATTGCTGCCCTCCCAGATCACAGCAGAATATACCAGAGCACAGGAGAGAGCAGAAATCCGCCGCACTGCAGGGTAAAGCACAAAAAACGAAGATATACAAAGCCAGCCTGACCTAACCTAATCCAACCAAAGGTAGCTTAACATAACCTAACGTGACGAAACCACTATCGCTGTCCTCCCAGCCTCGGGCAGGACACAACAGAGGCCTGGAGAGCGTAGAAATCCACGGAATAGCAGTGTATGGCACAAAAGTCATAGCCATCCTGGTCCAACGTGTCCAAACGCAACACAGCCAAACCCACCCGAGCTCAACCAAACGTGCCTAGACCACTGTTGCTGAACATCGCAGAGTCCAGCAAGATATATCAGAGCACTGTAGAGCCCACAAACCTGCCGCATTGCAGAGTAAAGCACAAAAGCCAATAATATCCTAACCTAACCGCACCTAACCTAACCTCACCGAACGTAGCCTAAACAAACATAAAGTGCCGAGACTTCCATTACTGGCCTTCCAAAGCCAAGCTGATCATACTAGAGCACAGTAGATCGCAGAAATCCACCGAAGAGCAGTGTATTGCACAGACGTCAAAGCTATCCTAACCTAACCTAACCAATCGAGGCACAGCCGAACGTAGCATAAATAAACCTAGCGTGTCGCGGCCACTACACCTGGCCTCCCCACAGAGAAGCAGAAGGTATTAGAGGACAGTAGAGAGCAGAAATCCATAGAAACGCAGTGCATAGCGCAATAGTCATAGCTACCTCATCCTAACTTAGCCAAACGTCACACAACCAAATGTAATCTATCCCGGCCTAACGTGCCGCAACTAGTATAGCTGGCGTCCGCAGTGCCAGGCGGAGCACAATACAGTAGAGTAGATGGCAGAAACCCATAGGAGCGCAGCATACTGCTGAAAAGTCGAAGCGTCTCCGACCTAGCCAAAGCTAACCTGACCTTGCCAATCGTAAACTCTCCCAAACAGAAGTGCCGATACCACCATTACGGGCTGACCCATAGGAAAGCAAATTATACTAGAGCACAGTAGAGCGCAGAAGTCTCCAGCATTGCAGTTTACAGTACAAAAGTCAAAGCTATCCTCCCGGAACCTAACAAATCGTGACATATCCAAACGTAACATAACACAACCTAACGTGCCGCGGCCACTAGTTCTGGCCTCAGACGTGTCGAGCAGTGCGCAGTAGAGCAATGTAGAACGCTGGAATCCACCGAACAACAGTCTGTATAACAAAAGTCCATTCCATCCTATAATAACGTATCCAAACTTTATACAATGGAACATAAGCTATCTTAATATCACGTGCCGGGAC
>NW_016936805.1:0-284 GCF_001483705.2 Eufriesea mexicana
TTCAATCCAATGGCAAGTACACCCATCTTCTTGCCAGAGAATAGGTCTATTCAAAATATATAATCTGTTACAGCTTGGTTAATAGGCCGCCAAACGTCTGCAACCAATGGCAAGAACAGCCATCTTCTTGCCAGAGAATAGGTCTATTCAAAATCTATAAACTGTTATAGCTTGGCGAATAGATCGCCTAACGCCTTCAATCCAATGGCAAGTACAGCCATCTACTTGCCAGAGAATAAGTCTATTCAAAATCTATAAGCTGTCACAGCTTGGCGATTAGATCG
>NW_016936806.1:0-554 GCF_001483705.2 Eufriesea mexicana
CCTCACCACGATAATAGGCGAAACTGTCAATAGTATTGAACTTTCCAGCCAGATTCTATAGCACTGCAAATCCTATAGCACGCCAATAGTATCTTTCCTCCTTACCTATGCAAGGAAGTTGGCTCACCGAGTAATTAGTCGAAAATGTCAATAAAATTGAATTTTCCAGGAAGATTCACTTGCATTGCAGTGCCTATAGCACGCCAATAGAATCTATCCTACTTATTTATGCGAGAATGTTGTCTCACCACGATATCAGTCGAAAATGTCAATAAAATTGAATTTTCCAACCACGCTCTATATCATAGCAATGTCTACAGCACGCCAATAGAATCTGATGCCAATATAATCTATCCACCTTATATAAGCGAGAATGTTAACTCACCACGATATTAGCCGAAAATCTTAATAAAACTGAATTTTCCAACCTCAGTGCTCATCATTGCAATGTCTATAGCACGCCAATAGAATCTACCCTGCTTATTTAGGCTAAAAGGCAACTCACCACGATAATAGTCGAAACTGTCAATAGTATTGAACTTTCCAGCCAGATT
>NW_016936807.1:0-1420 GCF_001483705.2 Eufriesea mexicana
GGATGGATGTATGGATTGATAGCCGTACGGATGGATGTATGTATGGATGGTTTGAGGTACGGATGGTCAGATGTATGAATAAATGGATGTACGGAAGAATGGATGAATGGATGGATTAAGGTATGTATGTATGTGTGGATGGACGTATGGATGTACGAATGTATGCATGTATGGTTGTATGGATGTAAGGATGGATGGATTTACGGATGTGTGTATGTATGAGTGTATGGATGGTTCGTTGTATGGATGCATGGATGTATGGGAGGATGGTTGTATGGATGGAAAGATGTAAGAATTGATGGCCGTATGGATGTATGTATGTATGGATGGATTGTGGTATGGGTGGTCGGATGTGCGGATGAATGGATGTACGGAAGGATGGATGTATGGATGGATTAAGGTATGGACGTATGTGTGGATGGATGTATGGTTGTATGAATGGATGGACTTATATATGTATGGATGTATGGATTGATGGACGTATGGATGGATGAAAGTGTGTATGGATGGATTTTTGGATGTATGGATGCATAAATGTACGGATGTATGAATGACGGATGGGCGGACGTATGGATCTATGGATGTATGGAAGTATGTGTGTATGGATGTATGTATGTATGAATGTAAGGCTGTAGGAATGTATGGATGTATGCATGTATGGATGTAGCTATGTATGGATGTATGGATGGATGGATGGATGTATTGATGTATGTATGGATGTATGGATGGATGGATGGATGTATTGATGTATGTATGGATGTATGGATGGATGGATGGATGTATTGATGGATGTATGGATGAATGGATGGATGGATGTTTGGTGGATGGATGTATGGGTGGAGACATGTATGGATCGATGGACGAATGGATGGGATGATGAGTGGATGGATGGGTGTATGGGAGGATGTCTGTATGGATGGATGGATTTATGGATGATTTGAGGTATGGATGGACGGATGTCCGTATGTATGGATGTATGGGTGTATATATGTTTGCATGTATGCATGGATGGATGTATCGAAAGGTGGAAGTAAGAATGGATGGATTTATGGGTGTATGGATGTATGGATGCATGGATGTATGGACGGCGGGCTGTATGCATGGATGGATGAATGGAAGGATTGAGGTATGGATTGACGGATTTACGTATGTGTGGATGTATGTATGTATATATCTATTGATGTGTGGATGGATGGATGTATCTGTGGATGGAAGTACGGATGATAGGATTTATGTATGTGTGGATGGATGGATGAGTGGCTGGATGTATGTGTCGGTGCATAGATATTTGAATGGATGGATGTATTGGTGTATATATGTATGGATGTATGGATGTATATATGTATGGATCCATGGGTGGTGGATGTATGTGTGGATGTATGGATGGATGGATTTATGGATGCGTGGGTGTATGAATGTA